>NW_006921532.1:6186304-6323240 GCF_000340215.1 Pseudocercospora fijiensis CIRAD86
AAGAATTCGTACTTCTACTATTCGGGCGATAGTAATAACTCTCGTACGAGCTAGAGCCGTAACAAATCCTTTATACTAATATTATTAGAAGTCTTCGATTGTAGGACAGACTAATTTAGGCCAAATACGTCGTAGTCCGCCGTTAAAGGTAACCGCTAGTCGATAATACTAAACTACAACGTAATCTTAGCCCGGTCCGGCTTAATAGGGCGTAGCGCGTCGGACATTACTAGATTAGTATCCTTACTACTATACGAATCTCCTAGCGTTATTCTCTTAAATACCCGACCGGCTCTGCTAGTCTTACTAGTAGAGGCAGAACTTGCTCTACGCTTAGGTATAGAGGGCGTAGTTTATCGGGATATCGGTCCCTTATTATCTAACCTAACGGCATTACGCTAGGTTGCATACGTCGGAGCAAAAGCCGTTTAGAGTTAAGGTTAGGCCTATTATCGGCTTCGCGAAGGCTACCGATAAGATCTAGGTTTAGCGTTTTAGTAATACTAACTAGGTTAGATTCCGCCTTGCCGACTATAGTATCCCGAATGCTATAACGCGACAGATTACTATAAATAATTACTCCCGTTAACACTACAGAATTACCCTTAGACACCTAGATCGTCCGGTACTTAACGTTAGTATACGCGCTAATCCCTAATACCTACCTACTAAGCTATATACAATCCGTACTAATAAGCCTTATCGACGCCTGCTTAGAGGCGACTAGACTTCTAAGATACTTAAATTCGTAGCTATATTTCTAAACCTCGATGCTATATCTATTACCGGAACTCCTAGTACTAGGCTTAGGAATAGTCCGCGGCTCTTCCGTCTTGCCGATCCTACCGGTAATTATTAGTTAACTCCCGTAAAGCTATTTAGCTTCTCGGTAGGTACTAGTATAATTATAGTGCCCGGCCGCATCCTAGATACTCCTCGCGTAGGCTATAATTCGAATTCGAAACCTAGTATACTATAGAAGGACTGCTAGAACTTGTAGAGCGTTAAGTTTACTAGACCTAGAAAATTTAACAAGTAGTCGGTCCTAGTTACTAACCGTAAGAGCAATCGAGGCAGTACACTATATAGTAACCTAGGTAGTCCTAAAAAGGCCTTTACAAAGCTCTACGGTAGCAAAGAGAAGTATCCGAAGATAACCGTAATTATCGTTAGTAAGCGTTACTATACTCGTTTCTACCCGACTCGTAGGTAGGATACATATAATAACTGTTAGAACCTACTCGTAGGTATAGTCGTCGACTATAGTATCGCCGATAAGATCTATATAGGGTCGGGCTATAGGTACATTTAGGACTTTAAGGCATAGCACGACCCGCTTACTACGTAGTTATTAAGGACGAAATTAAGTTTAAGGCGGATAAACTTTAGCAATTTATATACTACCTCTGCTACCTCTTTAGCCGTGCGACAAAGGCTGTATCTATCTACCTACTAGTATACTACGCAGACCTTCTTTGCGAGCGTAGCCGTACCTATTTGTTTAGCGTCCTAGCTAAGAGTTATAGCAGTAATTCTTTAGTCTTTAACGCCAGATAAGAGTAGTCTCGTCTAGAGGATAAAGAAGAAGAAGAAGAAGAATTCAATATTAGGAGAATGAACTTTAGCAATTTATATACTACTACTGCTACATCTTTAGCTATACGACTAAGGCCGTGTTTACCTATACTAGATATACACCTTAGCAACCTAGCGCCCGGACTCGATATAAGGCTAACAACGCCGTAGGCTCGGATCTAGTACCGGCATATTAAAAGGGCATACAAGGCTGCAATTATTATTAAGCAGCTAATCCCTTCGTTATAGGCGAAGGCAAATAGCTCTACCTATAACGAAGAGGTTAGCTACTTAATAATAATTGCAGCCTTATATGCCCTTTTAATATGTCGGTGCTAGATCCGAGCCTACGGCGGTATTAGCCTCGACCTTCGTTAACTATAGTATAACTACGACGGCGACGAAAATCCTATAGTACTTCTACCGAGAATTACAACGAGATGCTACAAAAGACAAGAAACTATATAGCGGGACCTAAAGCAGTGCGGAACTCGTACGAGTCGAGACTAATTAGGCTATCCGCCGCGAGTCGGTAGTAGTAATAGTAGTAATAGGATATAGATATAGTAGCCGAGAGGCTAGATAGGACAAGGAAACTAGATAGCGGGAAGTAAAGCAGTACGGAACTTATACGACTCTAGGCCGAGTAGGGCATCTACCGCGAGTCGGTAGCAGTAATAGTAGCAATAGGATATAGATCTAGTAGCCGGGAGGCTAGATAAGATAAGGAAACTAGATAGCGGGAAGTGAAGCAGTACGGAACTTATACGACTCTAGGCCGAGTAGGGCATCCGCAGTAAGTCGGTAGCAGTAACAGTAGCAATAGGATATAGATCTAGTAGCCGGGAGGCTAGATCGGATAAGGAAACTAGATATCGGAAAGTTAAGTAGTACGGAACTTATGCGAATCGAGGCTAAGTAGGCTATCTATAGCGAGTCGGTAGCAGTAGTAGTAGCAGTAGAATGCTAGGATAGTAGCTAGGACAATAATTTCAACTAGTAGTAGCTAAACTCTTCGGTACTATATCAATCTATATTGAGGCCTATCGCGATAAAATGTATAGGCATACGTATCTATAATCAAATTAGTCGCTATGTATGCCGGAATGTTTTAAGTTACTTCTAGTAATTCGACAATCCGCGAAGGCGTAGTTGCCGCTAGTATATAGGATACAGGTTAGTCTAGCGCTAACCGAGCGTCTAACACGAAGACGGTAATATTAGAAAATAGCATCGTAATATAGTAGGATATGAGTTTAATATATTAATAGTATTACCGAAAAGTATAGACTAACTCTAAGATGCCGAGTCGTAGTGTTAATCCGCCCCTAAATCATTAATCGACCCCGAACTTAGCAACCCTATATATAAATAATACATATGTCTATACTAGACTAGCAGTGCTCGCACGCTATCCTACGATAGCATGCAATACTACCTTAAGCCGACCGTAGTAAACGTTTATCGTACTGCTTAGAGTTAGCGGTAGCTAAACATTCGAGTTATAGTAAAACGTACTTCTCTAGACACTATCGATATACTACTTATCTACGCCGCGGACTATAGCAATAGCACGATCCTTACTAGCGTCCTAGTCTAACACACTGCCGTCCGGAAATATAATATAGTCGGCGAGCTTAGTATTAGCTAGAACTATATCGCATAGGAGGTATACAAACTAGTCTTCTAGGTACGAGCGATCGAGTAGCAAATCCTTGTTAGCGAACTAGCCTATAAAATGGAAAGAGGCACTAGTAGTAGTATAATTGCTGCCGACTAGAAAACAGTAGACGCGAGCATTATTACCCTCCCCGGCCTACTAGTATAGAAAGCCGATCTACTCTAGGTTATAACCTACAATATCCTATTAAGTATAGGCGAGCGAGTAGGTAATACCCGGCTAAAGCACCTACATCGATATGATTAGCTCTAGATCTCGCTACGTCGAAGATATAGTCTAGTATAACGGCAATTCGACCCCGACCGGAAACATACCTAGCCGACCTTAACACCTAGAACCCTAAAGCGGGTTAGAGCCGCGGGCTCTAGCTAATAGAATAGTACTATTAGCTAGGGAGCGAATAACTAGCGCACTATCCCTAGAGCGACGCGAGACCCGATACTTAGCTATACTAGAGGTTAAGACATAGGTTAATATTAATAAGTCGGCGTATAGGTCTGTATAATAGCGTATATATAATAGCGTATGTGTAATAGCGTATGTATAAAAATCAAATAGAGTCGACAGGATAAGGCTTTATACTTCTATCTAATAGGCGCACCGATAGGGTAGTCGTAACTGCTACGAGTCTTAGAGGCCTTAGATTTAACATAAACCGCTTATTAGATGCCGCCTCAAACGACGTCGTTACTAAGTCGGCTAAGCAACACTTACTAGCAGTTACTCGAGCGCTATTCGTTTACTTTGCTTAGGAATACAACCTAGCTATAACATAACTAGAGCAAGCCTTAGTAGTACCGGGCGAATTTAACGTAATTAATAATGCTACAAGGCAGTATTAAACCGGAGCAATGCTACTCCTACACGTATACAGAATTAAACATATACAACGCATTTTACGGTATAATATACAGGCCTTAGAGCGTTAGGAGTAACGTAGAAGTCTAGTCGAAGTGTAGTACGGTCTTTTATATTTAGTATTAATTTTCCGATTAGTCCTAACTAGTAACCGAGTCGGACGGCGAGTCGGCACACAAATTAGTATTCAAATATTATCGCAAGAGGCGCTAGTAGAGTAACATTAAGTTAGTATAATCGAACGGGATAAATCCGAGATTTTGCCGAATCCGCGGGCTACGAATCGATATCGAGTCGGACCCCGACTTATACCTAACTTCGTAGTAGTAAGGGGGTTTGCTAAGTACTGCACCTATAGTAGAGCTAAAGAGCCTTAGTAACTTCGTATACGTCGACATACGGCAAACCTACAGTAGCTATAGCACTAGCGCCTATTATCGAAAGCTAGCTATATATATAGTAATGTCTTACTATATCGAATGCGGGTTATATAACCGGCTGCTTAAAAGCTCCTACGGCTATAAGTAATATAGAAACAAGTGCGAGAAACGCGTCGTACTAAAAGAATTTACCGAGCACGATTCTACTATAAACAATGCCGCGAAGCGAGCCCGACTTAACTTACATACGATCTAAGGTAGTAACTAGAGCGCCGAACAAGCCGACGACAGATCGATACTAGAAGGCATATAGCAAGACGTAAATAAAGAAGGCACAATAGAAGCTGTTCTAGCAACGATATTAACGCTAATAGTACTAGCGCTATAGGAAGATAAGGGAAGTATAGATAGCATTAAATAGGATAGATATCTTAAATTACCGGAATTCGACATATAGGATAGCCTAGCGGACGAAGACGAAATAGAAAGCGTATAGGCAACTGCCGCCGGAAAGACAATAACGCTAGGAAGCTAGAAGTTAATAAGATTACGGCTAACACTAAAAGGCTACCGTACCGCGGATAATATTAATGTATTTACCGAATATACTAGCCGTGCCGCTAGCAAGCCTATAGCTAGGTATAGCATAATTACAGTTTAGTATAGTAGAGTGAATATAAGCGCCTAATCTATAAGCAGCGTTAAAATACGAATATAAGATACTTTAGGCGAGTACGGAACATTTAAGTTACTATTCGATATAAGCTTTGCGCAATTCTTAAAGAGAGAGAGAATATCCGGACATATAATTGCGAGGCTTTTCGAAGACGAGAGGCTAGCACTACTATACGATCTACTAAGCTAGAAAAGCATAAAGGCTATAACGTCGAAACTGCGAGCCGGCGGTATACTACTATCGAGGGCATTAGGTTAAATAAAGGTTCGAAAGCTGTACCTTCCGACAAGTCGAACGGGTTGCGGCAGTACGGAGCTAGTGCTACGATACCGATCCGTTAAGAAAGCAGTAATGTTCTTAATAGGTTATAGTAGCTTTAGGAATAATCTAGTATATAAGCTATATCGAGCGTAGACGACTAACGACCTACTACGGCGAATCTACTCTAATATAGCGTTAGTAGACTAGTAGTAGGATACCTAGAGTAAGATAAACATAGACGGCGCAACGATCGTACCTCTAATCGTATTAACCGATAAAACGCAGATAACTAACTACTAAGGTAACTTAATAGCATACCCTATATACCTTACTATCGGAAACCTATATATACGAGTACGTAACGCGAACAACAGACCCGGTACGATCTTACTAGGACTACTGCCGGTCGTTAAGGATAGCGATAGTTTTACTAAAAACAGTATATATTATATATCGATAGTATATATATTTCGCTCCGCTATAAAAGCGGCCGACGGCGAGGGCTAGGACATTATATACGCAGATAGCGCGACGCGCAGGTGCTTTCTAATCTTAGTAGTAATGTTAGTAGACTATAAAGAGCAAGTTGCAATTACCGGAGTTAAGACAAACATACATTACCTAAGTTGCCTAGTATACCCGATAGAACGAGAGTACCTCGATATTATAGTAGAATAGCGGTTATACGAATCTACGAAGTAGCGATATCTAAGGCAACGTAAAGGCGAATATATAGCGAAGGATCCGTAGAACGTCTACAACATCGATTGCTTTATATAGCGCTAGAAACACGTCGACATATACCGGTCTTTAGTAGTAGACACACTGCACTAGCTACTAAAAGGAGTACTAATACACGCAATCCAATAGACTACGGACCTACTAGTAGACAAGATAAGCTGTATAAAAACGAGGAGATACTAACTAGTTACCGACTCGACCCCGAATAGAGGCCTATCTACTAAAACAAGAAAGCTAGGGAAAACAGTAGTATAAGGGATTATCAATACGATACTAGACAGACGGTTCGCGTATATACCCGCATACACTAATCTTCGCAAGTTCTACTACTACTTAGCAGTTACTTAGTAGACAGGCTAAGAGTAGTAAAGCGTCCTACGAGTCTTATTAGTTGTATTTATACTACTACTCGAAGAGGTCCGTTAACCGTAGGCGATAAGATTTCTACGTACACTAGTAGACTTTACCGTTCTAGCGATATATAGATGCTATAACGACGAAACAGTTAAGTATCTTAGGATAGCATTATACCGGATAAACGAATAGAAGAATGTGTTTCGCCTATATAGGGTAACAAAGGCACAGAAGAGGGCCTAGCGGAAGGCGAAGGCTGCTACGCGAAGAACGAACGACCTAAATAACGACGATACGGTTACAACAGACGAGGACGACGAAGCTAACGAGCTAATAATAACACAAATAGAAGGGCACTTTAATATACCGAAATTCTACGGTATAACACATGCCCCGAGCTATATTAAGACGTTCGGCAATCTTCTAGACTTAAATACTAGCTATTTCGAGCACAAACACTATAAACTACTAAAGCTTGCATTTCAGCTAACAAATAAGAAGCCTAGCTAGGAAGAAAGTATACTAGATAGCGATACTAATAGATTAAACATGCAGGCCGAAGACGATAAAGAATATATAGCAATCCTTATAAATGCTCGCACTATTAAGGAGTATACGTAACAGCTAATAATGCTAACTATAGTATAGCTAGTAGAGGACATCCTAGGATACTAGCCCGAGAAACAGAGGAACGGAAAGAAATCGGTTAAGTAGATTACGATAAGGGAGGCTATAGCTATAATAGAAAAGAACTTAGGTCGCGACTTCTAACAAGCGATTGCGGTATTCGTACGGCAATAGGGTATATACGATAAGAATAGCGCATTAAGCACCGCAGCCGACCCTAACGACATTGTAACGGACTACGCATACGTCCTAGACATAGAGATCTGCTTCTACGGTAGAATCCGATGCTAGAAGCCTACGGGTAAGGATACAGAACATCCTAACGTAGTAGCAGCCGACTTCGCGAGATATATACTAAACTAGGAGGGGCTCTACGGCAATAGACGTTATAATTTTATATAGGTATAGGAATACAACGTCAATTGTATAGAAACACCTAATAAATTAGCGGTTCGATTCGGCGGTCGCCTACTAGCTTAACTAAAGTACGTAATCTCGATTAATATAGAAATAGGAATTAAATATAGGAAGGGGCTTAGGACGAAATAGAGGCCCGTTATAGGCGTTTTTATTAAGCTTTACGACTATGTTAACGACAAGAGCGAGTATAAGGATACGTATAGTCTAACGACAATCCGGCTACGGCGTCTTTTACTATACTATAGTAGACTTAAAGGGCGACGGATGTATAGCCTACTACTAGTCTATTATATATTGTACGCCGTACCCGTAGACGAAGGCGCCCCGTATAGGACTCGCTATATTAACAGTATAGTTGATTTCGAGACGTATAACACAATTTACGACGAGGAATAGGAGGATAAGGAAATGCGAGCCGTAAAAGCTTACGGGCGAGTAATAAAAAGGCAACGTGCCGTATAGAGTATATAGAAATCGCACCTCCGAAACATAGAGGACAATAATACTAAGGCGGCGAAGAATGATTTTATAGTTTATAGAGAACGTATAAGACAGGATATAGCGACATATAGTAACGACAGTTAATGTAATAGTAATACACTTAAAACTGTAGTACTACTAGTATATTCTAGTTTAGACTAAGTCGACTAATACGACCGAGTCGACGAGTCGATAAGTATTAATATAGCACTATACGAATAGTATAAACACTACTAACGACTGCGACTACGAGCGACCTAGAGCGATCCTATATATACAAAAATTTACTATATCGATTCTATCGATCGCGTCGATCGCGTCGATCCTATTAATCCTAAGCGATCCGGGCGCGAGTCGGGTCGCGACTCGGTCGCTTAGGATCGCTTAGGATCGCTTAGGATCGCTTAGGATCGACAGGATCGATAGGATCGACGCGATTAGAAAAAAAGTTTTCGTAACGTTACCGCCTTGTAAATTCTAAGTAGGTAAAGGACCCTAAGCACTAGTACGAGGAATAGCTTAACCTTTATAAGACGATGAAACGTATATACTAATACCCGGAATTTGACAACTTAGTAATCTACCTATAACCTATATACTATAGTTACAAATATAGATAAAACCTATAGAAAAGGCCTCTATATAATATACTAGGTAGGGCTATTAGTTAACAACTTCTATTAACTAATCACTATAGTACGAGAATATACCTACAATATACTAGGTACTTCTATAAAGAAGGGTTTATCTTTTAGCATTATCTACAAAAAAACAGGTAAAGCTAGTGCTAATGCCGCTATATAAGCTACGGATAACAACAATAACGATAAGCCTAATAAGAACAAGGGCCGTAGTAACAGTAGCAACTGTATACTAAAGACATGTGCTAAACTTACTAGAGTAGGTAAGAAGAAGGCATATAAAACCCGCGGCAAGTGTACTATAGTAAACTACCGACTTCGTAAACAAGTTAAAGAGAAGGATAAGGACAACAAGTAGAAAGGAAAGCTAAAGTACTTTGAGGCCTACCTACGCAAGAATAAGGGCTTCTGCTTAAGATAGGCTAAGTTCTTTAAGGACCTACTAGCTATCAAGATTGCCTAGCAACACTATAGACTTTCGGCTAAAGATAGTAGAGACGATGCTAGAACAGGCAATAGATTAGATAAAGTCTTACTAGCCTGCTTCTTTAAGGCAGACACTCTAGACCTATTAGCCTTTGTATTAGTTACCCTAGCACCAACTACTAACTATCTGTTAATAGCTACAAATAGGAGCAAGAAATAGAACCCCTTTGTTGCCCTAATATACGATAGTAGATCTAACTGCAATATTGTTAACTACCCTAGTCGCTTTAACTTTTAGGCAATGTTTATTCTACCGCGAGCTACTGTAGCAATAGGAACTAGATATAACAAAGTTATCGCTATCGGAAGGGCATCTTTTACAGTCAAGTTAGTAGTAGGTAAACCCCTAACTATTAAGCTAAAAGAGTGCCTCTATGTCCCTAATTTCTATACTAATATTATTAGAGGGGCAATCTTCTATTACTGTAGGTTTAAGCACAATAAGCTTAATAATATTCTCTACAACCTATAAGGGAAACCACTAGTCCCTCTTGTTAGACCGGACAACTATATGCCCTATTTCGATATCACCTATAAAGCAGATAGTAAACCTCCGCTTAAATAGCTAATAGGGGATAAAGGCAAGCTACATTTACACCCCTTCTAACTGTCTTAGTTATCCTACGTAATAGCCCGTCGCTCCGTACGCCTACTACCGCTAAGGAAGCTTATACTAAAGCAAATATATAAGATGTTTAGGTACCTAGGTGCTAAAAGAGCAGAAGAGCTAGTTAACAGGGTTAATAGGATAACAAGAGATTATATATATAACAATAAGGTACTAAGAACACTACTTTGTCCTATATATATACAAGCAAAGGGAAAGAGGCTTATCTCTAGGAGGCTAAGGCACTATAATATATTAATATTAACTCTATATAGACACATTACAGCCGACTTAATACAACTAGATACGGCCTATAATAGCGACTAGTATATCTTTCACGCATACGACCTAAATACTAGCCTTTATTTTACATAGACTATTAGCAATCGTTAGGAATTAACTCTTCTATAATACTAAAACCAATTAGCTACCTTCGTACGTAGCATTAGTAGAGACATTATATACCTGTTATCTAACAATAAAGGAGGTGTTTTAGGCTTTCGGTTTCGATCCTATCTACGTAATAACTATACTACTTAGAGGCTAATAGCCTTATACACATTAGAGCAGGACCTAGTAGAGCGAGCAGGCCGTACTATTATTAAGGTAGCTCGAGCCTTAATAATACACGCTGGATTTCTATACAACCTATAGCTAGAAGCAGTTTATATAGCAACCTTCCTAGCTAACAGGTTACTAAGGTTACGCACTACCGACCTACTAATACGAATACTATATAAGATTAGCACTAGCTATAAGCCAAATGTAGCCTATATCTACTAGTTTAGAGTAAGAGCATATCTAGTAATCTACGGCACAGAGGTAACTAATAGTAAAAGGAAGGCTATACTGCCAAACACTATAAAAGTAGCCTTACGGACCTATATTAGGTACCTATATAGCTACGAGGGACACTCTATCTATCGGATATAGGTACCCTTACGAATAACAGTGCTACGCACAAGAGACGTTATATTTAATAAGACTAAGTTCTATAATAGCTATAATAACGACCTAGGCGTTGTTATAACTAACTAAGAGCTTGCAGAAGAATACAGTAATCTCGAAGAGCTACAAGCACCCGCTTCGGAGCATTAGTTTAACGAGCTTCGAGAAGCCTACGACACACCTCTAGACCTTGTTAGGTTTAGAGCTAAGGGGGTAGATACACTAATAGGGCCTAGTCGACTTATAATAGTTAATAGGCTAATAGATGACCCTGTTAGACTAGAACTACTACTACCTTAACTACTAGCACTAGCTAAGCTGCAGCTTATATAGGTGCCTATATAGAAACAAGACTTTCTAGTTAATCTACGCGAAATACTACAACCGCGTAATAATATACTAGATAGATTGATAGAACCAACTATTAATTAGCAACTATAACCTAAGAACGATGCTAGCAATAAAGCCCCTACTAACGAAGTAGACGCACTAGGTTATATAGATAATATAGACTTCAACTTGCTACGTACTAAGCTAGCTAAATTGCTAATACCAATTGAAGCCGCTAATATATCTCATCGTTACTTACTAAACATAGGAGGGCCGTATTATCGAGTTAACAACCTAAACAAACAATAGCGAGCAGTAGCTATCTACCGAGCCGGCCGTTACTATATTAGCGACCGAGAACAAGCGAGAAACCTCCTTCTATTTAGCAACCTTTATATAGCCGCCGAGTATAAAGCACGCTTTATATAGCCTACTCGATCTAATAAGTCTCATTTACTAGACCCGCTAGCGCTACTACTTCTACGAGACGAGAGCGATCTAACCCTTATACCGAAGGTCTTAGACCTACTAGCAGAGCTACGTAACTAGCGACAGGTACTTAAGAGCCGGTTTAAGGAACAATAGATATATACTACAAGAGTTGAATTTAATAAGGCACTAAAGACACGTACCTTTAAATAGGTGGATCTAAACACACTAGATAAGCCTAATCTTCTGCCTCTTACCTAGGTATTTAAATACAAGGGTGATGCTAATAGCCGACTAATTAAGTTCAAAGTAAGAGTATATACAAGAGGGGACCTTTAGAAGAACACACACTTAGACACCTATACCTAGACCCCGCAGTAGTTCGGGTTAGTTTGGTTTGGTTTGCTAAGCCGAAACTCTAGTTTAGTTTAGGTTGGTTTGCTAAGCAACTATATAAGTAGCTGGTTCGAACTATATAATTTATCGGTTTTTAAGAAGTGTACGAATGTATACGTAGCTTCAAGCAAGCCCTTTATAAGACTTAGCAGTATAGCCGGCAGCGTAGCCGGCATTTTTAGTCCTTAGTACTTATAGAATTTTCGAATCCTACTTAGGCTACGTAGTTGTATAAAGGTACTTATATAACCTCAAATCTATAGACAATTAGCTAAGGGCACTAACTAATTAAAAGCATATACATATATACACAAGGCATTATAGTCTAGTTCGGAAACTGCACTCCTTAGGTATAAATTTTATCCTTTCGTTTACGGTTCAATTCCCTAACTACTTAGCAGAATATCTTTATCTAGATCTAGGCAGAACTCATCGATTTCCCTAGAAGTCCTCCTCCTTAAGAAGTTTATACACTTTCCTACCGAACTATTCGATAATATTAAGTACTAGGATAGCTCCTCCCTCGGTATCGGTATAGTATATAAAAGAGCTATAAGGCAGCTCTATAGAACGTTCTACTAGTTACTCGCTATACTAAGGCCGAATACTAGTTCGTTCCTTAGAACTCTTAGTTATTTAAGAGATATAAAGGGTAGGGTAGGTAGTAACTTCGTATTATATAAGGAGGTAGAGGCTGCTATAGAAGAGGCCTTTAACCTATAGAAGATAGTAAAAGATATAGAGGCAGCTATAGGTCTAGGTACCTAGTTGAATTTTTAGTAGGTAGAGTATAAGGATATTTAGAGGGAGTATTAGGTAGAGTTGCGAAGGCAGGTATATAATATACTCTAGAAAACAGGGATAGTGCCTATAACTATAACTATTAGGCTCTTCAACCTTCCTTATTTTTCCCTGTTTTCTTTTTATAAAAATCTAAACTAATACAAATCAACCGGAATGTCTATCTTCTTTTAGTTCTTTAAAAAACCTAGTAGCGTAGCTAGTAGCGTAGCCGGTAGCGTAGCCGGTAGCGTAGCCGGCCTTTTTACTCCTTAGTACTAACGGGATTTTGGGAGACTTCTATTCCGTACGGCCAATAAAGTATACTATACTATATATATATACTTAGAGAGTATTTAGAGCGCGGTATGCAGCGCCGTATAATAGCGGCTCATTTCGTATATAGAAAAGCTTATAGATAATACTACGAATATCCTTTCTACTAGAACATCTATCCTACCTAGCACCGTCTCGAATATAGACATTCTAGCCTTTTAGAATCTAATCGAGTGCTTTAAAATCCTTGTCTATAATCGTTATACGCTTCGCGTAGATAGCTATAAGGTTAACCGCTAAAATAGTATTAGTATAGTCCGAAAAGAGGTAGAAGAGAAATATATATTCGAAGATACGAACTAGGTAGGCTTCTATAGCCTCTTAAAGGGCGCCTATCGCGGAGGCTTAGAAGCGAAGGTCCGTTCTATAATCCTAGGCAATTTCGCGAACAAGTCGTTAGAAAGGAGCTTTGCGGATTAGGAGCTAAGAACTCTTCTAATACTGCCGAATCTTACGGAGGGCTACGGCTAAAGAAGGATTAGTAAAAAGATAGTAAGAATACCGGCTACGCTGCCGGCTACGCTACCGGCTACGCTGCCGGCTACGCTGCCGGCTATAAATAGGACTTACTTCCTAGGCGCTATCGACGCTTCGTACGATTGCTACTAGTAGTAGAAGCGCTAGTTGTCGTCTTGCGTAGAGCCTTGCCCGCCGTTGTCTTACGCGGAGCCTTACTCGCGACGCCCTTTCTAGCACCGGAGCTAGCGGTAGTAGTAGTAGCCCTCTTACATTAATGTACTATACTCGTTCTACTATTTCCGGTCTTATTACGACCCGTAGAAGTACTAGGTCCCTTCTTGCGAGGCGTCGTAACTTAGTTAAGTAGACTCGCTATTATAAAAGTCGTCGAATTGAGGAAAAAAGTGCGTTACGAAGGTATACGAAGGCGCGCGCGGAGCGAGGGTATTACGGAGGTAGTAGATATAGAGCGTAGAGGTATAGGTATCGATGCGAAGGTTGAATATAGCGGTAGTATCGCGGTGTCGCTAGGCAATAGAGTAAGCTTCGCGCAAGCCTATATTATAGTAACGTTAGAGCAAGGAAAGAAGGTAGGCACGGCTAAAAAAGGTAGGTACGGCTAAAAAAGGCAGGTACGGGAGACTTTGAAATATAGCCGGCATATATAGCCGGTATAGTAATAGGCGAAAGCCTCCTTTTAATAAATAGCCGGCGTAATAATAGTATCCTACTATAGTATAGATATTCTTTAGTAATGCCTTTACTAGCTATAGTAATCTTATAAGTAACCTAGGCCTATTGCTAGTAAATATAAGAAATATTAGGTAGGCTATACTAAACAAGCTAGTTATTTAGCAGGAAAAGGCCTACTACCGTCTCTATATGCCGGCTACGAGTGCCGGCTATCGCTCTAAATTCAACTCCGCCCTATCTCGGAGGCTAAGGTACCGAGCGGAAACCCTATAGCTTATATTCACTCGGTTATCGCGGAGCGCTTATAGGTAAGGTATTAGAAAAGAGTATAAAAAGTACGAGAAGAGTATCCTAGGATATAGGTCGTAAGTGAATAAGAGTAGTACGCCTAGTTATTTATATAGTACGTTACTCTATACGACTAAGAGCCTATATTATCTTATACTTCGCTTATAAGACCTCGACTCTACTAGTATACTATCGATCTCTTCCTCGGTCGCTAATACGCTATCTTAATTCTTTTTCGAGTTGCCGGACTTAGTACGTATCTATAGCTATACTACGAGTGCCGGCTATCGCTCTAAATTCAACTCCGCCCTATCTCGGAGGCTAAGGTACCGAGCGGAAACCCTATAGCTTATATTCACTCGGTTATCGCGGAGCGCTTATAGGTAAGGTATTAGAAAAGAGTATAAAAAGTACGAGAAGAGTATCCTAGGATATAGGTCGTAAGTGAATAAGAGTAGTACGCCTAGTTATTTATATAGTACGTTACTCTATACGACTAAGAGCCTATATTATCTTATACTTCGCTTATAAGACCTCGACTCTACTAGTATACTATCGATCTCTTCCTCGGTCGCTAATACGCTATCTTAATTCTTTTTCGAGTTGCCGGACTTAGTACGTATCTATAGCTATACAATAGCGCTACGTATTATAGAGAATTTCTCGTTAAAGTTTCTCTCTCGTAGGCTTACTATCTACCTCGTAGTATAGAGGATTAAAGTGCTAATACTAAAGAATCTCCTTATAGTTAGGATGCTAGGGCTCCTTAGGACCTTTATGTTTTAGGTCTAAATAGAGACGTATTATAAACGTTCTATCGCCCTTTCGCTTACTACCCGCTAGGTCGCGATATACGAAGAAACTAATCTAAATATAGCTCGTCTCTGTAATAGCCGGGTAAATATAGAGCGCTAGGTTTCTACTTCGTACCTTAGATTTAGGGACGGCGCGGAGATAAAATCAGAAATATAGCCGGCACCTATAGCCGGTAAAAGGATGCGAAAATAGGCCTCCTCCTAGGTTAATCTAACGACTAAATACAATTTCTAACTAATCCGCTATAAACCGACGCCGAATTTTAGCTAGAAGCTGTATATCTTTATTTTAAAGAGTAACCCGCTTCGTATAGATAGTAAGGAGGTTTAAAAGCTTAAGCTCGGTTACGAGAAATGCCTCCGTAGCTTCCTAAAGAGCACTAATCGCCTTAGCCGTAAATCGTATACTAGACCGAAAATCTAATATAATTTCTCGGACGAGTCGCTAGAAGGGAGTCTTAGGGATTAAAAGCTCGGTCCCTCTTTTGTTTTAGAAAAGCCGGATCTAGCGAAGGGCAATAGTACCTAGTTTAAAGCGCCGCTTCTTTATCGTCGAGTCCTACCTTATTCCCTTTCTTTTAATAGAAAGATAACTTTTCTTCGCGATACTCTTCGTCCGCCTACTCTTTTTAGCCTTCTCCTATCTACCTATAGCCTTCTTATTTTTCGGTACTATTTTCCGAGGAACCCCCTTCCTTCGTATATACTACGGAGAGCCTTACTCTTCCGATATCTCGTTCTCGCTACGGTCTCCCTATACTTAGCTTGCTTTACCCTTACCCTTTAGCCTCTAAAGATATTTATCTACGCGTTTAGGCGACGAGGGTATATCGGTAGGACCTAGAAAATTAATAAGCATATAATCGTAAGGAGATATTAATGCTTCTTGCCTTCTAGAATAAATAGTCTTCTATTAAACCGCCTTATTAGGTTATCGTTAGATTCGAATAAAGGATAGTAGCTTAAAGAAGGGGAGGTAGCCGGCTTAGGAAGGCCCGAAGAGCCGAATCCTTAAGGTATATTTATTTTTAAGAATATAGGGAAAGGGAAGAAGGAGAGGAAGAGCGAATAGAGAATTAGAAATAGTCCGCAGGTAAGCGGGGTCGGTTGCTATAGCAACTAGTGTGTTTAGGTCCTAGGAATTCGAAATATATTTCGGATATATACCGGCTATATATACCGGCTATATTACCTTATACGTAAACGCTTCGTCTCCTTAAAGCTACTCTAAGCCTATATACGTTTCCGCTTCTCGACCCGGTATCGCCTTCTACCTCCGCCCTCTTCCTCTTCGTTATCGCTAATTAGGGTTTCGCTTAGACTAAATTTCGTATTCTCTTCGCGCTCCTAGGTTTCTTCGATCTTAAGGTTTTCTAATTCCTCGATTAACTCCTTTAGTATAATCTTTAGTAACCTACCTTAGCGATTCTAGTAGAGGAGATAGTATCGGAATACTATAATAGATTCGAAGGTAGTAGGCGAGTATATTCGATTAAAGCGGCCCTAGTAACGAGCGATACTAAAAGACCTCTTATAGCCTATACCTACGCTCGGGATAGCGAGGACGTCCCGAGCGACCGACGCTATCGTTAGAAACTTAGGCTCTAACCGCTACTATATAGCGAGAATATCGTCTCCGAATTCGTCTAGAAGACCGGTAAGATCTAGAGATTATTAGCCCTCTTTCCGAGCCTACGGGTTTATACTTACTCGCGCGCCGATAGAGATCGAACTCTTCTTTATTTACTTTAGTAGTTGCTTCCTCTTCTGCCTCTACTTCCTATCTACGAAACAGGTATAATATCGGAGCCTTCTAAACCTTCTTTTTCTTTATAGGAGCTACATTTAGACTAGTTTCTTTCCGACGCTCGTAGAATATCTTTTCTAGAATAGTCTAGTAATACTTCGGCTATACCTCGTCCGCCTTCTATTCCGGCCTCTACTAGTATATATCCTTTTCTACCGGGTTAAGCAAGTACGCAACGCTATAGATATCCCCGAACGAGTTAAAGGTAGCACTATAATATTTATATAACTTAGTATAGGAGGTGTCTATAGCTTTCGTTATAGCTACTTTCTAGGGAACGCTCTTCTTAGCTAGCTTAGCTACGGTTTCCTCGAGCTCGTTAAAGAGCTAGTTATAGTACGTAAAGATAAGGTAGATCGTCGGTCCTCGGGTTCTTCTAATCGTAGTAGTAACCTTCGCGTAATGCTTACTAATATCGACGAGATACTCTACTTAGCGCTATTCGGCGGCGGTAAGGCCGAGCTACTTAATACCCTCGGAACTCTAATAGATCTCGAGAGCGGTACGTAAAGTATATCCCCTCGTAACTATATAGAAAGTCGAATCGAACCGGGTCTTAACGTCTTAGGTAAAACGGAGTAGGCGCTAAGGAGGCCGCTTTTGCTATCGCTTATTCTATACGATATTCTAGGTATCGGTTTTAGGGCGCTCGATTAGGTTCTTTTAAATAGCCTCGAATCGGTTATATCTCTATAAGCTCGAGTTCGTATATATTACTAGACGACGAAGCTAGAGAAAAAGAGTTAGGACTATACTAGGTTACCGGCTATAGGTACCGGCTACGGACAAAAGTTATACCTTATATAAAACGAGAGCGAGGCTCTCTACCTTATCCCGTCTTATTGCTATAATAAGTTTCTCGACTTTCGACTTTGCTTTATCCTTATCTAGGATCTTCTATTAGTCGTCGTTTAATAGTGCAATTTTAAGCGTCTTAAAGAGGGCTCGGATCGCGATTTGAACTATATAAGCGAGGTAGGGAAACTTCTATAGGGATATAACTAGCAACGACGTCGGCTCCGATTCGTTAGGGCTAGGGCTATTAATAGGCTCCTCTTTATCGTTATTATCGTATATATTGTCGTGCGTATCCGGAATCGTAGCGAGCTTAATATTCGGAAGATTAAGCTAGATTGTAGACCTTATAATCTCCTCTACGTACTCGACCCTATCGATATAATTAGTAATTTCAAAGATATATACGAGTAAATTGTATATACAACGCCTTATATAATGTTCGATTATTACTAGCATTATCCGTAGTAATCGAGATTAGTTTCGTTATTACGCTAACCCTATCTATTGCTATATAGATAAGCTTCGCTATATCCTTACTAGTATAGGAACCTAGAATTTTAGGGAATCCGATTATAAGTTCCTAGAGTTTCTAATCCGAATTAATAAAGTATAGTATAATCGAGAGGAAGGAGGCTCTTATAGTCCGGCTTAACTAGCTATCGATAGCAATAGCTACTCGGCGAGTATTACGAAGGATCTCCCGAATATCGTCTAACGTAGCCTCTTTATTCTTTTCGAATATAATACGCTAGGTTGTCGCGCCGAGAAATAGGGGAGGGTAGTTTATAAGATATAGGTATGTCTTCTATATAGACTCCCTTTCGTAGAAGTCTTCTAGAAGACCGTTTATAGCTAGCATTTCGTTTACTAGTTGCTTAAAGTCTTCGGGGGAGAAATCGGTAGCCTTTAATCCTAGAGCTTCCTTAAGCGTAGCCTATAATAATTAGCTAGACCTCTACGGTTAATTCAAGTAGCCGGAATCTATAGCCGGAATCTATAGCCGGCAGCTATAGCCGGCAGCTATAGCCGGCAGCTATAGCCGGCAGCTATAGCCGGCATTTTAGAAGACGTACCTCTTTCTAGAACGCTATATCTATATTAACTCTCCTCTCTCCTTAAGATTCCCGATACCGTTTAGAATAGAGATAGTTCGTAGGCGATAAGTTCCTATCCCCTAGTTTCGGGTATTTTAAGATTAAACCGTAGAAGTTATAGACAATTACTAGTTAACCTTTAAGTCGAGAAGTCGTATAACGGTGCAATGCCCTCTCTATAAAGAACTTCTAGAATATATCCGTTCGCTCCTTACTCCTCTATCGCATTAAGTACTTCCGGAGTTTACACTCCTTCGAACGTAAGTATAAAGGGAACTATATCTTATAGACCTATTAATTGAACTGCTCTATATACTCGGATTTCTAAAGATACGCCTAGCTAGCCTTTTTAAAGATTTCCGGGTTAATACTCGATATTCTTATATCTCCGAACAACCTTCTACTTAGACTCTATAAAGGTAAGGACTAGGTAGTAGTACCCTATAATAAATTCCTACTACTAGGATTCGGAGAGGATGAATCTAGCCCTAATCGTCGTCTAGGACTCGATAGGCTCGAAGGTAAGTATACGACCTCCTCTCGACGTTGTCGTAATCTCGCTCGTATACTAGACTGTTTCGACTATCGTCTCGTTATTACCCTTCCTAGTATAGCGCCTAGTATATATACAATATCGGTCGGTATGTTTTAAGGTTTCGTACGGTAAGGTAAGGACTTAGGAGTAGTAGATATATACTAGTAGCTATAGGGAAACACCCTTTCTTTTATAGTATCGTATCGTTAGGAATAGCTAGGTAGTAAATAGCTAGCTACCTTTTTTTTTGTTTCCTAGCTACCTAACTACTAGATTTTTTTTCCTAGCTACCCTAGCTAGCCTAACTACTAGAATTTCTTTCCTAGCTACCTTAACTACCTGAATTTTGCCTTCTATACGGCGGCTCTCTCCTACTAACGGAACCGAGCTACTATACCTAACGAATCTAAGCTCGTTTTTAGTCTTAATCTATCCTCTTTCGGTATAAGACACTCGATAAGTAAATGCTTAGGCCGAGTCTAACTACGAAACCTAAGACTAACTAATAGCTCTATTAACTAATCCTAATCCTCGAACTCCTTCCGCTTCTTAGTAAAGACCTTAAAGAGCGCTCGAGCTTCTTCGGATACCTACGGAGTAGTCGAGATAAAGCTATATCGCTAAAATAGGTAATCCTTCGGAGGCTTATATAGAGATTTAGAGAATTCTAACGCTAACCTATCCTACTAGCAGCTTAGATTCCGGATATAAGTCTTCTCTACCTTAGTAAAGATTTTATATAGCAGTAGTACTCTGCCTTTGAGAAACGCTTTCTATTTAATTATTAGTATCTGCCGGCTACGAACGCCGGCTATATATACCGAGTATAGAATAATTACCTATACCCCTTCCTCCTATAGTAATACTTCTACCGTCCCTAGATACCTAGCCCCGATCGTATTAATCGCAAGCCACTTTGCCTTTATAGACGTAAAGGCTTCGCTCTAATACTAATAAAGAAACTTCTACTCTATATCGAGGATATAAAGACGACTAGTCTCGATTCTAATCCTTACTAGCTTTTCGTAGTAGCTTTAACTATAATTTTCTAGATTAATAGGACTTATGCCTTAGCCCTTTACTAGTAGACCCCGCAGTGGTTCGGTTTCCGAACCACCAAACGTATATAGTTTAGTTTCTTAGCGGCGAACTAGCTCCCTAGTTCCGGTTTGGTTTTTTCGAACTATATAGATTCCTAGTTTAAACTAGAGACTGTATTAGTTTTACTATAAGGACACTCTTATTCGACTGCCGGCTACGATTGCCGGCTATAATAGTAACTCTGTTACATTTACTACGCTCTTTTACCGTTGCTAGGGCGTAGTTGCCGTTGCTAGGGCGTAGTTGCCGTTACTAGGGCGTAGTTTTACTATAAGGACACTCTTATTCGACTGCCGGCTACGATTGCCGGCTATAATAGTTACTAGGTTGTATTTACTACGCTTTATTACCGTTGCTAGGGCGTAGTTGCCGTTGCTAGGGCGTAGTTGCCGTTGCTAGGGCGTAGTTACTATTGCCGGGGCGTAGTTGCCGTAGTTGCGAAAGCTTACCTATATAACGTTACGTAGGCGGCAACAATTAGGGCTTCGCGACATTCTTATACTTTTAACTTCTTCCTCTATACCTATACCGATAATAACTACTATACGCTGCGCCCCC
This sequence comes from Pseudocercospora fijiensis CIRAD86, assembly GCF_000340215.1. NCBI lineage: Eukaryota > Fungi > Ascomycota > Dothideomycetes > Mycosphaerellales > Mycosphaerellaceae > Pseudocercospora > Pseudocercospora fijiensis. The sequence goes on from NW_006921532.1 coordinate 6,207,459, forward strand.
GCCCCTTTCCCTTATAATAGTAAGAGAGAAGCGCGCCGCGCGCTAAATAGAAGATAGAACTAAAGACCGCGAGTTTGTTTTGCCTAAGCGTCTAACTAAAAAGCGTAAGACTAAAGAGGAGTACTCTACGAAGAAGAATTCCGTACGAGACCGCGAGAGAAAGGACAAGATAGATAAGGATAAAAGAGCTAAGGATAAGAGAAGAAAGGCGCGGAATAAGGCATTCTATCGATAGCTAGCGCCTATAGAAAAAAGTAAAGGTTAGAATAAGAAGACAACCTAAGAAAAGGCTAAGAGGAGGAAAGAATTGCGGCTAGTTTTCGAGCGTAAAGTTCTAGTAGCGTAAGTCAATCTAGCTAGCGGCCGTAGCTAGCAGCTATAGCCGGCAGCCGTAGCCGGCAGCTATAGCCGGCATATTTTTCTTTAACACGTTAACTAATAGCATTTAGACCTATAGCCGCTACCTCTATCGATACGACCGATAGTAACGGAGATGTTCAGATAGCCGAGAACAATAATGCTAAAGTTTAGGATACCGCGATAGAGCTTAATACTACGAATAAAGGAACTAAAAAAAGCGAGGAGATACTATACGTCGATCTAGTAATAGGTACAGTCTTAGGGCCTAACGCTATAAACGATAAGCGCTAGGAGTGGATCGAGCATAGTTAAAGAGACGAGATACTAGTAAAAGGCTAAGGCATAAGTCCTATTAATCTAGAAAATCATAGTTAAAGCTACTACGAAAAGCTAGTAAGGATTAGAATCGAGACTAGTCGTCTTTATATCCTCGATATAGAGTAGAAGTTTCTTTATTAGTATTAGAGCGAAGCCTTTACGTCTATAAAGGCAAAGTAGCTTACGATTAATACGATCGGGGCTAGGTATCTAGGGACGGTAGAAGTATTACTATAGGAGGAAGGGGTATAGGTAATTATTCTATACTCGGTATATATAGCCGGCGTTCGTAGCCGGCAGATACTAACAGTTAAATAGAAAGCGTTTCTCGAAGGTAGAGTACTACTACTATATAAAATCTTTACTAAGGTAGAGAGGGCTTATATCCGGAATCTAAGCTACTAGTAGGATAGGTTAGCGTTAGAATTCTCTAAATCTCTATATAAGCCTCCGAAGGATTACCTATTTTAGCGATACGGCTTTATCTCGACTACTCCGTAAGTATCCGAAGAAGCTCGAGCGCTCTTTAAGGTCTTTACTAAGAAGCGGAAGGAGTTCGAGGATTAGGATTAGTTAATAGAGCTATTAGTTAGTCTTAGGTTTCGTAGTTAGACTCGGCCTAAGTATTTACTTATCGAGTATCTTATATCGAAAGAGGATAGATTAAGACTAAAAACGAGCTTAGATTCGTTAGGTATAGTAGCTCGGTTCCGTTAGTAGGAGAGAGCCGCCGTATAGAAGGCAAAATTTAGGTAGTTAGGGTAGCTAGGAAAGAAATTCTAGTAGTTAGGCTAGCTAAGGTAGCTAAGAAAAAAAATCTAGTAGTTAGGTAGCTAGGAAACAAAAAAAAAAGGTAGCTAGCTATTTACTACCTAGCTATTCCTAACGATACGATACTATAAAAGAAAGGGTGTTTCTCTATAGCTACTAGTATATATCTACTACTCCTAAGTCCTTACCTTACCGTACGAAACCTTAAAATATACCGACCGACATTGTATATATACTAGGCGCTATACTAGGAAGGGTAATAACGAGACGACAGTCGAAACAGTCTAGTATACGAGCGAGATTGCGATAACGTCGAGAGGAGGTCGTATACTTACCTTCGAGCCTATCGAGTCCTAGACTACGATTAGGGCTAGATTTATCCTCTCCGAATCCTAGTAGTAGGAATTCATTATAGGGTACTACTACCTAGTCCTTACCTTTACGGAGTCTAAGTAGAAGGTTGTTCGGAGATATAAGAACATCGAGTATTAACCCGGAAATCTTCGAAAAGGCTAGCTAGGCGTATCTTTAGAAACCCGAGTATATAGAGCAGTTTAATTAATAGGTCTATAAGATATAGTTCCCTTTATACTTACGTTCGAAGGAGTATAAACTCCGGAAGTACTCGATACGATAGGGGAGTAAGGAGCGAACGGATATATTCTAGAAGTTCTTTATAGAGGGGGCATTATACCGTTATACGACTTCTCGACTTAAAGGTTAACTAGTAATTGTCTATAACTTCTACGGTTCAATCTTAAAATACCCGAAACTAGGGGATAGGAACTTATCGCCTACGAACTATCTCTATTCTAAACGGTATCGGGAATCTTAAGGAGAGAGGAGAGTTAATATAGATATAGCGTTCTAGAAAGAGGTATATCTTCTAAAATGCCGGCTATAGCTACCGGCTACAGCTACCGGCTACAGATTCCGGCTACCTAAATCAACCGTAGAGATCTAGCTAATTATTATAGGCTACGCTTAAGGAAGCTCTAGGATTAAAGGCTACCGATTTCTCCCCCGAAGACTTTAAGCAACTAACAAACGAAATACTAGCTATAAACGGTCTTCCGGAAGACTTCTACGAAAGGGAGTCTATATAGAAGATATACCTATATCTTATAAACTACCCTCCCCTATTTCTCGGCGCGACAACCTAGCGTATTATATTCGAAAAGAACAAAGAGGCTACGTTAGACGACATTCGGGAGATCCTCCGTAATACTCGCCGAGTAGCTATTGCTATCGATAGCTAGTTAAGCCGGACTATAAGAGCCTCCTTCCTCTCGATTATACTATACTTTATTAATTCGGATTAGAAACTCTAGGAACTTATAATCGGATTCCCTAAAATTCTAGGTTCCTATACTAGTAAGGATATAGCGAAGCTTATCTATACGGTAATAGATAGGGTTAGCGTAATAACGAAACTAATCTCGATTACTACGGATAACGCTAGTAATAATCGAATATTGTATAAGGCGTTATATATACAATTTACTCGTATATATCTTTAAAATTACTAATTATATCGATAGGGTCGAGTACGTAGAGGAGATTATAAGGTCTATAATCTAGCTTAATCTTCCGAATATTAAGCTCGCTACGATTCTAGATACGTACGATAATACGTACGATAATAATAATAAAGAGGAGCCTATTAATAGCCCTAGCCCTATTAAATCGGAGCCGACGTCGTTGCTAGTTATATCCCTATAGAAGTTTCCCTACCTCGCTTATATAGTTCAAATCGCGATCCGAGCCCTCTTTAAGACGCTTAAAATTGCACTATTAAACAACGACTAATAGAAGATCCTAGATAAGGATAAAGTAAAGTCGAAAGTCGAGAAACTTATTATAGCAATAAGACGGGATAAGGTAGAGAGCCTCGCTCTCGTTTTATATAAGGTATAACTTTTGTCCGTAGCTAGTACCTATAGCCGGCAACCTAGTATAGTTCTAACTCTTTTTCTCTAGCTTCGTCGTCTAGTAATATATACGAACTCGAGCTTATAGAGATATAACCGATTCGAGGCTATTTAAAAGAACCTAATCGAGCGCCCTAAAACCGATACCTAGAATATCGTATAGAATAAGCGATAGTAAAAGCGGCCTCCTTAGCGCCTACTCCGTTTTACCTAAGACGTTAAGACCCGGTTCGATTCGACTTTCTATATAGTTACGAGGGGATATACTTTACGTACCGCTCTCGAGATCTATTAAAGTTCCGAGGATATTAAGTAGCTCGGCCTTACCGCCGCCGAATAGCGCTAAGTAGAGTATCTCGTCGATATTAGTAAGCATTACGCGAAGGTTACTGCTACGATTAGAAGAACCCGAGGACCGACGATCTACCTTGTCTTTACGTACTATAACTAGCTCTTTAACGAGCTCGAGGAAACCGTAGCTAAGCTAGCTAAGAAGAGCGTTCCCTAGAAAGTAGCTATAACGAAAGCTATAAACACCTCCTATACTAAGTTGCATAAATATTATAGTACTACCTTTAACTCGTTCGGGGATATCTATAGCGTTACGTACTTGCTTAACCCGGTAGAAAAGGATATATACTAGTAGAGGCCGGAATAGAAGGCGGACGAGGTATAGCCGAAGCATTACTAGACTATTCTAGAAAAGATATTCTACGAGCGTCGGAAAGAAACTAGTCTAAATACAGCTCCTATAAAGAAAAAGAAGGTTTAGAAGGCTCCGATATTATACCTGTTTCGTAGGTAGGAAGTAGAGGTAGAAGAGGAACCAATTACTAAAGTAAATAAAGAAGAGTTCGATCTCTATCGGCGCGCGAGTAAGTATAAACCCGTAGGCTCGGAAAGAGGGCTAATAATCTCTAAATCTTACCGGTCTTCTAAACGAATTCGGAGACGATATTCTCGCTATATAGTAGCGGTTAGAGCCTAAGTTTCTAACGATAGCGTCGGTCGCTCGGGACGTCTTCGCTATCCCGAGCGTAGGTATAGGCTATAAGAGGTCTTTTAGTATCGCTCGTTACTAGGGCCGCTTTAATCGAATATACTCGCCTACTACCTTCGAATCTATTATAGTATTCCGATACTATCTCCTCTATTAGAATCGCTAAGGTAGGTTACTAAAGATTATACTAAAGGAGTTGATCGAGGAATTAGAAAACTTTAAGATCGAAGAAACCTAGGAGCGCGAAGAGAATACGAAATTTAGTCTAAGCGAAACCCTAATTAGCGATAACGAAGAGGAGGAGGGCGGAGGTAGAAGGCGATACCGGGTCGAGAAGCGGAAACGTATATAGGCTTAGAGTAGCTTTAAGGAGACGAAGCGTTTACGTATAAGGTAATATAGCCGGCGTATATAGCCGGTATATATCCGAAATATGTTTCGAATTCCTAGGACCTAAACAGACTAGTTGCTATAGCAACCGACCCCGCTTACCTACGGACTATTTCTAATTCTCTATTCGCTCTTCCTCTCCTTCTTCCCTTTCCCTATATTCTTAAAGATAAACATACCTTAAGGATTTGGCTCTTCGGGCCTTCCTAAGCCGGCTGCCTCCCCTTCCTTAAGCTACTATCCTTTATTCGAATCTAACGATAACCTAATAAGGCGGTTTAATAGAAGACTATTTGTTCTAGAAGGCAAGAAGCATTAATGTCTCTTTACGATTATATACTTATTAATTTCTAGGTCCTACCGATATGCCCTCGTCGCCTAAACGCGTAGATAAATATCTTTAGAGGCTAAAGGGCAAGGGTAAAGCAAGCTAAGTATAGGGAGACCGTAGCGAGAACGAGATATCGGAAGAGTAAGGCTCTCCGTAGTATATACGAAGGAAGGGGGTTCCTCGGAAAATAGTACCGAAAAACAAGAAGGCTATAGGTAGATAGGAGAAGGCTAAAAAGAGTAGGCGGATAAAGACTATCGCGAAGAAAAGTTATCTTTCTATTAAAAGAAAGGGAATAAGGTAGGACTCGACGATAAAGAAGCGGCGCTTCAAACTAGGTACTATTACCCTTCGCTAGATCCGGCTTTTCTAAAACAAAAGAGGGACCGAGCTTTTAATCCCTAAGACTCCCTTCTAGCGACTCGTCCGAGAAATTATATTAGATTTTCGGTCTAGTATACGATTTACGGCTAAGGCGATTAGTGCTCTTTAGGAAGCTACGGAGGCATTTCTCGTAACCGAGCTTAAGCTTTTAAACCTCCTTACTATCTATACGAAGCGGGTTACTCTTTAAAATAAAGATATATAGCTTCTAGCTAAAATTCGGCGTCGGTTTATAGCGGATTAGTTGGAAATTGTATTTAGTCGTTAGATTAACCTAGGAGGAGGCCCATTTTCGTATCGTTTTGCCGGCTATAGGTACCGGCTATATTTCTAATTTTATCTCCGCGCCGTCCCTAAATCTAAGGTACGAAGTAGAAACCTAGCGCTCTATATTCACCCGGCTATTATAGAGACGAGCTACATTTAGATTAGTTTCTTCGCATATCGCGACCTAGCGGGTAGTAAGCGAAAGGGCGATAGAACGTTTATAATACGTCTCTATTTAGACCTAAAACATAAAGGTCCTAAGGAGCCTTAGTATCCTAACTATAAGGAGATTCTTTAGTATTAGCACTTTGATCCTCTATACTACGAGGCAGATAGTAAGCCTACGAGAGAGAAACTTTAACGAGAAATTCTCTATAATACGTAGCGCTATTATATAGCTATAGATACGTACTAAGTCCGGTAACTCGAAGAAGAATTAAGATAGCGTATTAGCGACCGAGGAGGAGATCGATAGTATACTAGTAGAGTCGAGGTCTTATAAGCGAAGCATAAGATAATATAGGCTCTTAGTCGTATAGAGTAACGTACTATATAAATAACTAGGCGTACTACTCTTATTTACTTACGACCTATATCCTAGGATACTCTTCTCGTACTTTTTATACTCTTTTCTAATACCTTACCTATAAGCGCTCCGCGACAACCGAGTAAATATAAGCTATCGGGTTTCCGCTCGGTACCTTAGCCTTCGAGATACGGCGGAGTTGATTCTCTATAATACGTAGCGCTATTACATAGCTATAGATACGCACTAAGTCCGGCAACTCGAAGAAGAATTAAAATAGCGTATTAGCGACCGAGGAGGAGATCGATAGTATACTAGTAGAGTCGAGGTCTTATAAGCGAAGTACAAGATAATATAGGCTCTTAGTCGTATAGAGTAACGTACTATATAAATAACTAGGCGTACTACTCTTATTCACTTACGACCTATATCCTAGGATACTCTTCTCGTACTTTTTATACTCTTTTCTAATACCTTACCTATAAGCGCTCCGCGACAACCGAGTGAATATAAGCTATAGGGTTTCCGCTCGGTACCTTAGCCTCCGAGATAGGGCGGAGTTGAATTTAGAGCGATAGTCGGCACCTGTAGCCGGTATATAGAGACGGTAGTAGGCCTTTTTCTGCTAAATAACTAGCTTGTTTAGTATAGCCTACCTAATATTTCTTATATTTACTAGCAATAGGCCTAGGTTACTTATAAGATTACTATAGCTAGTAAAGGCATTACTAAAGAATATCTATACTATAGTAGGATACTATTATTACGCCGGCTATTTATTAAAAGGAGGCTTTCGCCTATTACTATACCGGCTATATATGCCGGCTATATTTCAAAGTCTGCCGTACCTGCCTTTTTTAGCCGTGCCTGCCTTCTTTCCTTACTCTAACGTTACTATAATGTAGGCTTGCGCGAAGCTTACTCTGTTGCCTAGCGACACCGCGATACTACCTCTCTCGCTATATTCAACCTTCGCATCGATACCTATACCTCTACGCTCTATATCTACTACCTCCGTAATACCCTCGCTCCGCGCGCGCCTTCGTATACCTTCGTAACGCACTTTTTTCCTTAATTCGACGACTTTTACAATAGCGAATCTACTTAACTAAGTTACGACGCCTCGCAAGAAGGGACCTACTACTTCTACGGGTCGTAACAAGATCGGAAATAAAGGAACGAGTATAGTATATTAACGTAAGATAGCTACTACTACTACCGCTAGCTCCGGTACTAGAAAGGGCGTCGCGAGTAAGGCTCCGCGTAAGACAACGGCGGGCAAGGCTCTACGTAAGACGACAACTAGCGCTTCTACTACTAGTAGCAATCGTGCGAAGCGTCGATAGCGCCTAGGAAGTAAGTCCTATTTATAGCCGGCAGCGTAGCCGGTAGCGTAGCCGGTAGCGTAGCCGGCATTCTTACTATCTTTTTACTAATCCTTCTTTAGCCGTAGCTCTCCGTAAGATTCGGCAGTATTAGAAGAGTTCTAAGCTCCTAATCCGTAAAACTCCTTTCTAACGACTTATTCGCGAAATTACCTAGGATTATAGAATAGACCTTCGCTTTTAAGCCTCCGCGATAGGCGCCCTTTAAGAGGCTATAGAAGCCTACCTAGTTCGTATCTTCGAATATATGTTTCTCTTCTACCTCTTTTCGGACTATACTAATACTATTTTAGCGGTTAACCTTATAGCTATCTACGCGAAGCGTATAACGATTATAGATAAGGATTTCAAAGCACTCGATTAGATCCTAAAAGGCTAGAATGTCTACATTCGAGATAGTGCTAGATAGGATAGATATACTAGTAGGAAGGATGTTCGTAGTATCGTCTACAAGCTTTTCTATATGCGAAATAAGCCGCTATTATACGGCGCTGTATACCGCGCTCTAAATACTCTCTAAGCATATATATATAGTATAGTATGCTTTATTAGCCGTACGGAATAGAAGTCTCCTAAAATCCCGTTAGTACTAAGGAGTAAAAAGGCCGGCTACGCTGCCGGCTACGCTGCCGGCTACGCTGCTAGCTACGCTACTAGGTTTTTTAAAGAACTAAAAGAAGATAGACATTCCGGTTGATTTGTATTAGTTTAGATTTTTATAAAAAGAAAACAGGGAAAAATAAGGAAGGTTGAAGAGCCTAATAGTTATAGTTATAGGCACTATCCCTGTTTTCTAGAGCATATTATACACCTGCCTTCGTAACTCTACCTAATACTCCCTCTAAATATCCTTATACTCTACCTACTAGAAATTCAACTAGGTACCTAGACCTATAGCTGCCTCTATATCTTTTACTATCTTCTATAGGTTAAAGGCCTCTTCTATAGCTGTGAGAAGGGTTATGTTAGCAGGTAGATAGGGTAGTAGTAGGTACAAGTAGTATTCGATAAGGAGCTAGGAGGAGAGGGAGGAAGGTAGGAGAGTTGGCCTAACGCCAAGCGCCAAGCCCTGCCTGAGGCATTAAGACCCTGGCTTCACTCGGCCTAGTTACATGCCAATCACGTGTAGCCTCTTTGGCCCTAACACACGCTTCCCTTCTAAAGGCCGCGCCCTCGTAGCCGGTCTTTGTCCCATTCTCAACCTCTATTGCTGCTAACTTAGCAGGTCTAATAAGCTGCTCAGCCCGCGCTGAATTGAACACTTAACCACCTGATTATGTAACTATGTCAAACCTCACCTCTAATAACATAATGTACAACTCTAACTGCGCTATCTCTATATATAATAAACTATAAAGTAATATATATCTACAAGAATTGAAGGCCTTCGACTAATTACAATACGAGCGCGTCTTCCCTACTGTAATAGGTAGACGTACGAGGTATTACAGTACTGCCTCCGTTCTAAGTAATGTCGTATCGAGTTCTTTGCGTCTACTCTTAAAAGACCTAGCAATGTCCGCTTCCGAGGGTTTATCCGTTTCCGAGGGTTATTGTTCTTATCGTTCGTAGTTTCGCTAGCCCTAATTAGCTAGGTTTGGCAGCCTTCAAGTGTCAATCTTATCTTATCTTTTTAAAAAACACAGCTCGTCTAGTTTCTATAGGTAAAGGCTATTGTAAGTGCAGTAGTAGAGGTTCGCCTCGCTTAAAGGGTTAGATAGATCGAGGAGTAACCTATTATCCGTAAGATCGACCCCGGCTAGCTTAGCTCTATAGTTTTGCCCTTAGTTAGTTAGTCTATTAGTCCACTTAATCTTTTAAGCGGCTCAAAGTTTTAACTCGGCCTTAAAGTTTTAATCAAACCTTTAATAGGCTTAAAGCTTTAATTAAAGTTTTAATCAAAGGTGCCTTAGGCTCGTAGTGTAGGTAAGGTTGTGTCTATAGGCGCAGCGATAACAGCAAGTAATGTTAACAATAGCGGCGCTAGTCGTCTTAGCGCTAACTTTACCTCGCTTCTAATCTCCTCCTTCTACTAACAATACACTCCGCAACACCGTTACTAACATAGCCGCGCCGGCCGTCGGCGCACTGCTAGCTCGTAGCGCGGCACTATTACCTTTATTACCGTCATTCGCACGCGCGCGCGCGTCGCCCTTGTCGAACGCTTAGGTCTCGAGGCCTCGATAGAATAAAGAATAAGAGGGGGACCTACAAGGCGCATTAGGGAAGAGGTAGAATCCTTAAAAGAGCAGGCGATTAGTTAACAGCTATAGCGCGTTTGTTAATACTTAGTGCGCGTCTACTATAGTAGTGTAGTCTTATTGTCCTAGTTTGTCGGCCTCTGATTAGTTAGCTAATAGCACCCCGGGGGTGCTATTGATCCTAAGCCTTAGTAATATTACGAGCTTTTAGCCTTCTTCTTGTTCTTCACACTAGTCTAATACTCGTCTAACAGCTTAGTTATGTCTTCAAAAGAGGCTTTAGCTTCCTACGAGTCCCATTTAGGCGAATAGCCTTACTATCTTAACAGGTACTCCTTCTTGCCTTTCCTAGTCCGGTGCTATAGGATACGTTCTATAGACTACAGTTCTTCACTATTAGCTAAGACTTCTTCTAACTCAGTAGGTGCTTCGTCGCCTTCGCGTTAATAGTATAGCTTAAGGAGGGATACATAGAAGGTGTTATAGATAGTGTAATAGGGTAGAAGCTATAACTAGTAGGCCTATGTGCCCTTCGGTTCTCGGATACGGAATGGGCTAATGTATCTTAGTGCGAGCTTGGGCCTTATTTTACCATCGGGTAATGGGTGTTTACGGATGCGGAGGTTCTTTATACTAAGCATAACTATGTCGCCTTGCTTAAAGGTTATTAGAAGGTAGTGTTTGTTATAGTAGGTCTTTTAGTACTCTTAAGCCTTTATTAACTTCTCGGCCATCTTAGTATAGATTTCTCGCATCTTCTGAACCCTCTTAATAGCCGCTAGTGTTTTAGGTTGACCTTGACCCGCTTCCCTTTCCTTACGCTCGGCCTCGAGCGATAAGGGGTCTTATAGTATAGCAGCGTTTTGGCCCATTATAGCGAAATAAGGTAACACCTTAGTAGATAAGTGGACACTGTTGTTATACACGAATTCGGCTAGTTGCAGGAGGTTGACCTAGTCGTTAGGGTTGTTATTAATATAGCTGCGCAGGTACTGCTGCAGCGTAGCATTCTGCCTCTCGGTCTAGCTATCTATTTGTAGATAGAATACTATAGACAGGCGATGCTTAAGTCTTAGCTGTAGGCATATCTCACTCTAATAGTAAGATGTAAATGTCGGGCCTCGGTTAGAGACTATCCCCTTAGGGGTTCCCTAATAGCTATAGAAGATGTTATTCTATAGTAACTCAGCTAAGTCAATAGCCGTCTAATCCTTCCTAGCAGGGATATAACGAGCGCCTTTAGTGAATCGGTCTACGACGACTAGGATGGCGTTAAAGATGTCTTTGCTTCCTCTTCGCTTAGTAGGGGGAAGACCTGTAATGAAATCTATTGTAAGCTCTGCAAATAGCTTCTTTAGAACAGGGAGTGAAGACAACTCGCTAAATGGTAAGTGCTTTAGTGCTTTGACTCGCTAGTATACTGTATAGGTCTATACATACTCCTTTATATGCCGCTTACTATTTAGCTAGTAGTATATGCGCGATAGTAACTCGTGCGACCTCTCTATACTATAGTAACTAGCGAGTTCACTATTATAGTGCCTCTTTAAAAGCTCTTATCTAATCGATTGTTTAGCGGGGACATAGTATCTACCCTTAAACTTTAAGTAACCTTTGTCGTCGATCGACTAATTGTTGTTACTCTTACTAGATCGAGTCGCCCGCCTACTTACAAGCTTATTAATGCGCTCGACAGCAAAGGCGTCCCTCTGCTAAGTACGCAACAGCTCATCTATAAACGATTAACTATCCCCATTTATAAGGTTATTTAACAGTACCCTCGCTATCGAACGAGGTACGCATTATATGCATCTAATAGTACTAGCAGCCGGATTAACTACAACCTCTTCTATAGTGCTGTCGCTATAGATAGCAATATCTTCAATCGAGTCGTTATAGCTCGAGCGATCTACGTCCTTTCTTTTAACGTGCACTAGAAGAACGACAACTCCGCTATAGTATTTGTTGCCGCCGCGGGGTCCGGAAGTCCGCTTATCCTATGCCTGCTTTATAGCAAGGTCTATAGCAATCTTATACTACAGGGTTGGAAACAGAGAATTAATGTGTTAGGTTTCGCTATCGTAATCAGGTCGCCTCGATAGGCTATTAGTAGGGTTACTCACGCCTAGCCGATGTAATATATTAAAATCGAACCCGGCGAGGTAGACGGCCTATCTAGCCTATCGACCTATAACCCTAGTAACCTTCGTAATTCTACGGAGGTTGTTATGGTCCGTATAGACCTGAACAGGGTGCTAAGCACCATCGAGATAATAGCGCTAGTGCTTAAAGGCTTCTACGATTGCTAGGAGCTCTTGCTCGTAGGTCTCGTACCGACGTTCTGTATCGATTATCTTCCGTAAAAAGAAGGCAATCGGGTGCCAATAGGTATTATTAGCCTACTATAACATAATAGCTAATACAGCGAACTGTAAAGCGTTAGTTTCAATTCGGATCTGCTTGCTTAGCACGAAATAGTGTAATAAGGGGATATTAGTAAAGCGTTGCTTTAGGCCGTCAAAAGCGGCTTATGCTCTGTTAGTCTATTTAAACTCTCTAGTTGGGTTGGCCTTAGTTTTGGTAAGCTCAGTCAGGGGCATTACATACCGTAAATAACCCTTAATAAACCGACGGTAGAAGTTAGCGAAACCTAGGAATAATTGAAGCTCTTTAATAGACGTAGGAACGGGCCATTTAGTAATTGTTTTAATCCGGTTAGGATCAGCCTTAATACCCTCGGTTGAAATGAGGAAGCTAAGGAATAACACCTCTTTAGCAGCAAAGGTGCATTTGGAAGGTTTGCAATACAGTCTATAGGCTCGTAGGCGGTCGAGTACCTTGCGGACTGTAGCCTAGTGTTCCGTAATGTTAGGAGAGTGTATATAAACCAGGATGTCATCTAGGTAAACTATACAGAGGTAATCTAATAGGCCTAATAGGGCCCGATTAATATAGGACTAGAATGTAGCAGGGGCATTAGCTAGCCCAAATGGCATAACCAAGTACTCAAAATAGCTATAGCGAGTACGAAAGGCTGTCTTCTATTTATCGCCCTTGCGAATACGAATGCGGTAATAGGCGTCCTTAATGTCTAATATAGTGTAGTAGTAGGCACTAGAAAGGCGATCGAGGGTCTTATTAATAAGAGGAAGTAGATAGCGATCTTTAATAGTAACAGTATTAAGCCTACGATAATCGATATAGAGGCGTAGGCTACTATCCTTCTTTAGTACGAATAGGATAGGGGCACTAGTAGGGCTGTTACTATACCGAATGCGACTATTGGCTAGGTTTTCCTCTAGGTACTTACGTAACATAGTAAGCTCTCGTTTACTAAGGTTGTAGAGGGGGCTAAAAGGGACCTCCTTGCCCTCTATAATGTCAATCTTATAATCTGTCTCCTTAAACATAGGCAATGTCGATGCTAGGTAATATTTAAATACATTAATATAGGTCTCTCGAATAGGCACTAGTATACGTTCGAGCTAATTAGGGTCTATGCTATTAGGGGGCACAGGTTCATCGTTATTACTACCGAGTAGGTCGGTAGTCGGATTAGCTAAGGCGGAGGCTAGTGTTAGGTTGCTAATAAACAGGACCCTAATATTATTAGGACACTCGCTGATGTCGATGTGTTTAATGTCCTCTTTCCTAGCGATTCTAAATCGCTATTGTTAACTGCCTAAGTCTATAACTACAGCATAGTACTTAAGAACAGGGTTGCTAATAACAATGTCGGATAGGAGGCTGTCTATATCCACCGCGTAGGCAGTGAAGTTTAGTAGGCGTTCATTTCCGAGGTCGTCTTTCAGAACTATAGGAATATAGTAGGCCCTATAGGTCAAGTGCCGAGCGTTATTAAACCAAGCAAGGGTTGGCAGGTCAGTCTTCGGCAGTTGTCGAAGGTCTAACTGCTTAGCTAGGTAATGGCTAATAAGGGCGCTAACTGAATTTCCGGGGTCCAGTATAACCTTTGCCTTATAGTTGGTGTCGGGCCTAGATATAAGACAGGTACGTGTAATAGCTAGCACAATGTCGATAGTCTTACGCCGCACGAGGCTAACAGTTAGTGCGGCGCTTACTCTTTTTTCGAAGGTTGGCCTATAGGGGTGGCGTTGGCTGCTAAAAGGTGCTTTCGGTGCTTAGCGGTAGCACGGTCGACTCGGGCCTGATCCCTAGGTTTGTCGCATTAGCCTAGTAGATAGCTAGTGCTGTCGCAATTGAAGTACTTTAATCTAGTTAGTAGACTGCCGTAGCTGTTGTTGTTAGTTAAGCGGTTAGCGTTGTAAGGATACGAGCCCCTTCTACGGCCCCTGTCGCGGCCTCCTCTGTATAGCCGGCGGCTACGGCCTCTTCTACGGTCATTGTTACTATTCCTATTGTCAGCATTGTTGTTATAGTAGGAACCTTAGTTTCCTCCGCGGCTACTACGATTGCCGCGGTTAGTACTAGCTAGTCGGATCCTCGATTCTAGTCGTTATTAGAGCTGAACAGCCCGTTCGGCTGTTTCTACTTCGACTATGAATTGAATACGTATCAAGTTGGCCTTTTCGAACACACGACGGCGGTCCAATTTAAGGATAAGCTCCTACCTGAGTTTTAGGCGTATCTTAGAGATCTATATAGAATCAGTCTTAGCCGGGAGATCGTCCTCGAGGGTCTTCAAATAGGCCTTAAATAAACGAGCCGATTAATCAGTCTTTTGTTTAGCTCGAAGGTACTAGTCCTAAGCATGTTGTTGCCTTAGTATAGGGTTTCTAAGGGTGTCTAGCATAATAGTCTTATAGGTCTGCTACTAAACAGCGGTCTAATTAGTAAGGGAGTCGAAATGGTTATCCTAGGTGCGTTTTGGGTCTCTATCAATGTATTGTATAGCATAGACGACTAGTGAGTAGTTATCTAGCAGGGCCCTTAGTGCATTCCGCTGGTTCAATTTACAATTACGTATATGATTATTGTACTGCTTGCGGCTAGAGCCATTAAATACGGTACAGTCTTTAAGCTTAGCATCCTTCTTTTAAATAGAAGGTACTGCTACTAGTTCTAGTCTAGTAGTAGTTATTAGGGCTTCCTATAGGCGGCGAATCTCGAGGAGATTATCCTTTAGCTATTGTTCTTAACGTAGGGCAGTGAGCCTATTCTAAGTAGCTTCTTAAAGTCTCGCTACTAGTTAAGGGCTAAAGGCTAGCTAGCTATATCGTCGATTGACAATGTTGTTAAGAATGTCGTTAATAGGCAATTCTAGATCATTACCTAGAATTGCAGGTTCTTCTTTAGCAGGTCCTATAGCAGGCTCTTCGGTAGGAGGCACTTTAGTAGGTGCTCTAGTAGGCACTTTAGCAGGCACTATGCCACTAGCATTATCGTTGCTAGCGCTGCTAGCGGCAGCACGGTTGTTGTTTCGTAATAAGCCGGCTATTGTAATAGGGGATGACACTAATAATGTATTATTAGCCCCTAAGATACGGATGTAGCGGAATTAGTAGATATTAGTCTAGTGCGATTGACTTAGTGCAATAGGCCGTATAGAAGGCCTTGCTTGATAATTGGTACGGTTGTTTCGATGGAATGGTACGTGTAGGTCCCGTTCTTAGGGCGCAATATAGTTAGATTGGTCTTGTTCGTAGCTATACCGCTAAAAGCTTGAAATAAGGACTATCTAGCTGCTGCCCTTAAAGGGTAGATCGAATACTATGTAAGAAGGGTTATATTAGCAGGTAGATAGGGTGGTAGTAGGTACAAGTAGTATTCGATAAGGAGCTAGGAGGAGAGGGAGGAAGGTAGGAGAGTTAGCCCAACGCCAAGCGCCAAGCCCTACCTGAGGCATCAAGACCCTAGCTTCACTCGGCCTAGTCACATACCAATCACGTATAGCCTCTTTGGCCCTGACAATAGCAGCCTCTACCTCCTTATACAATACGAAGTTACTACCTGCCCTACCCTTTATATCTCCTAAATAACTAAGAGTTCTAAGGAACGAACTAGCATTCGGCCTTAGTATAGCGAGTAACTAGTAGAACGTTCTACAGAGCTGCCTTATAGCTCTTTTATATACTATACCGATACTAAGGGAGGAGCTATCCTAGTACTTAATATTGTCGAATAGTTCGGTAGGAAAGTGTATAAACTTCTTAAGGAGGAGGACTTCTAGGGAAATCGATAAGTTCTGCCTAGATCTAGATAAAGATATTCTGCTAAGCAGTTAGGGAATTAAACCGTAAACGAAAGGATGAAATTCATACCTAAGGAGTACAGTTTCCGAACTAAACTATAATGCCTTATATGTGTGTGTGCTTTTGATTAGTTAGTGCCCTTAGCTGATTGTCTATAGATTTAAGGTTATATAAGTACCTTTATATAACTACGTAGCCTAAGTAGGATTCGAAAATTCTATAAGTACTAAGGACTAAAAATGCCGGCTACGCTGCTAGCTACACTGCTAAGTCTTACAAAGGGCTTGCTTGAAGCTACGTATACATTCGTACACTTCTTAAAAACCGATAAATTATATGGTTCGAACTAGCTACTTATGTAGTTGCTTAGCAAACCAACCTAAACTAAACTAGAGTTTCGGCTTAGCAAACCAAACCAAACCAACCCGAACTACTACGGGGTCTATTTACTAGTATCTCGTCTCTTTAACTATACTCGATCTACTCCTAGCGCTTATCGTCTATAGCGTTAGGCCCTAAGACTGCACCTATTACTAGATCGACGTATAGTATCTCCTCGCTTTTTTTAGTTCCTTTATTCGCAGTATTAAGCTCTATCGCGGTATCCTAAACTCTAGCATTATTGTTCTCGGCTATCTAAACATCTCCGTTACTATCGGTCGTATCGATAGAGGTAGCGGCTATAGGTCTAAATGCTATTAGTTAACGTATTAAAGAAAAATATACCGGCTATAGCTACCGGCTACGGCTACCGGCTATAGCTGCTAGCTACGGCCGCTAGCTAGATTGACTTACGCTACTAGAACTTTACGCTCGAAAACTAGCCGCAATTCTTTCCTCCTCTTAGCCTTCTCTTAGGTTGTCTTCTTATTCTAACCTTTACTTTTTTCTATAGGCGCTAGCTATCGATAGAATGCCTTATTCCGCGCCTTTCTTCTCTTATCCTTAGCTCTTTTATCCTTATCTATCTTGTCCTTTCTCTCGCGGTCTCGTACGGAATTCTTCTTCGTAGAGTACTCCTCTTTAGTCTTACGCTTTTTAGTTAGACGCTTAGGCAAAACAAACTCGCGGTCTTTAGTTCTATCTTCTATTTAGCGCGCGGCGCGCTTCTCTCTTACTATTATAAGAGAAAGGGGCGAGGGCGTAGCGTATAGTAGTTATTGTCGGTATAGGTATAGAGGAAGAAGTTGAAAGTATAAGAATATCGCGAAGCCCTAATTGTTGCCGCCTACGTAACGTTATATAGGTAAGCTTTCGCAACTACGGCAACTACGCCCCGGTAATAGTAACTACGCCCTAGCAACGGTAACTACGCCCTAGCAACGGCAACTACGCCCTAGCAACAGTAATAAAGCGTAGTAAATACAACCTAGTAACTATTATAGCCGGCAATCGTAGCTAGTAGTCGAACAAGAGTATCCTTATAGCAAAACTACGCCCTAGCAACGGCAACTACGCCCTAGCAACGGCAACTACGCCCTAGCAACGGCAAAAGAGCGTAGTAAATGTAACAGAGTTACTATTATAGCCGGCAATCGTAGCCGGCAGTCGAATAAGAGTGTCCTTATAGTAAAACTAATATAGTCTCTAGTTTAAACTAGGAATCTATATAGTTCGAAAAAACTAAACCGGAACTAGGGAGCTAGTTCGCCGCTAAGAAACCAAACTATATACGTTTGGTAGTTCGGAAACCGAACTACTGCGGGGTCTACCTATACCTTAATACTAGCTGTACGAGTCTTTAGAGCTCTTATAGCTATCGTAGCTAAGTTTAACCTAGAAGCTAAGCAAATAGATACAGTTAATGCCTTCCTTAATGCTATGTTCCTATATACGCTATACCTTAGGCCGCCTAATAGATTTAAGCAGAAGGGCAAGGTATTAAAACTAATACAAGCGCTCTATAGTCTATAGGAGTTACCTCAGCTATAGTACAATCACTTTACTACTACCCTCGAGAACAAGCTCGGAATACAACCTATCGATAACGTAGACTGCCTTTATACTAATCTAGATAAGCACGTGTTTATCTTCTTTTATATAGATAATATAGTGCTGTTATACTACCGTTAATATAGGCAGAAAGCAATAGACCTTAAGTAGAAGCTAATAAAGGAGTATAAGCTTAGTAACCTAGGGAAACTCTTATAGTTCCTCGGTATTAAAGTTATACGTAACAGACAGAATAGGAAGCTGTAGTTGTTACAAAAGGCATATACTAAGAAGATAGGTTAGCGTTATAGAATTGATCCTAAGAATAGTAGGCGAGCAGAGGCACTATTGCTAACTAGATACGAACTATACGAGAAACCCTCTAACAAGGAGACTCGTTATATAGACTTATTAGCAATCCTAGCCTACTAGAGCCGTATAGGTTCACTTAACTTTATAGCGGTACAAACCCGGCCGGACATAGCCAAGGCGGTTTCTATACTATTAAAAGCCCTTTAGAATCTACGGCAAGAAGACATAGCCGCTACTAATTAGTATATTAAATACCTACTACAAACAAAGCACCTATACTTAGAATACAACGCTAATAGACTAGCAATTACTGCTTACTCAAGCCAACAGCTTTATAAGTTCTACGGGGCTTCTAATGCCTTATATAGTAACTATAAAGGCACTAGACAGTCGTTAGAAGGATGGATATTCAGCTTGTTTAACGGACTAGTCGATTAGAAGGCAGTACGACAGTCAACTATTACTAAATCTACGACTAAGGCTAAACTGCTAGCCGCCTTATATGCAGGTTTAGAACTAATCTAGTAGAAGCGTTTCTTTAACAATATTAGCCTTACCTTAGACAGTATTCCTATGCTATACTATAACAATATACAGACTATCCGTATTATTAAGGCTAATGCTAGCAAACTAGACACGAAGCTCCGCTATATAGATATTTACTAGTGCTAGCTAAGGCAAGAACATAAGGCTAGAAGGATTTAATGCGAATACCTAGCTATATAGGATATGCTAGCCGATAGAATAACTAAGCTCTATAGCCCTTAGAACTAGAAGAGATTTATTAAATAGCTAAGACTAACTAGACTACCTAACCTGACAACTAACTAAGATATACAGTTATAGGGGTATATAAGGAAGCAACTCTTCCTCTAACAACCTCTTCCTCTTTAGCAATACAAAGACAACTCTATATAATAGGTAGTAGGCGCCCCCCCCCCCCCCCCCCTATTAATTGCAACTAAGTCGATTAAGCATACCTTTATCGATTAGCGCTAGCAAAAGTGTCTAATACGATAACGACGACTAATTAGAATAAAGGATTCAACCTTACCTTCTAATATAGACTAAACAAATAGTATAGGAAACCTTACTTTGCGGGGTACGTTACTATCGCCTATATTATTACTTCGAACGTTACTTCTACTAACTAATAACAAGTCTACGGCGATTGTATTAGTGCTAGTAATAATAGTGCAGTAGTCTTAGCTAAGGGTAGCGTCCTTAGTTAAGTTACCTATCCTAATTTATTAAATCTGTTTAACTAATGCATATCTTACCTAATCCTTTATCTAATTAAATAGACGCTACCTATGCGATTAATATAATAACCGATAGTAATAATATAACGGGCTTAGTTTAGCTAAACTAACTTTACTATACAATACGAGTACTTAGATAAGGCTTAATAGTGTCGGTCTATACTTAGACTACGTAGGAAGACAACAGTTCCTAGTAATAGGGACTATATATAAAGGTGTATATACAGTCCGGATTATATAACGATATCCTTCTAGGGTAATCGGGGTATGAAATAAGACTCTCTTATATATAGTATAGATTTAAACTAATTTTTTTGTAGTTTTAATAAGGTACTATATAAGAAGTTAAAAAGATTAATTTTTCTTTTGTTTGTATATAAAGAAGCATTAACTACCTTACCTAAAATAGAAGGCAATCCCCTTTTTGCACAAGCTAAGGGGGTATATAACGCGTTAGCTTAGTTATATAATAGGTACGTGACTTCTTAGCTTAAAGAATTTTTACACTGTATTTTAGACTATAGAATAGAGCAGAATATAGGCAATTAACGAAGCCAATTCAACCGCCGGCAATGCAGTATTACGTAAGTAATCCACTGCGCTGTGCGTGATAGTTGCAAGTTTAGGGAGTTGTGAACTATAACGGATCTTCATCCATCTTTATATATATATATATACCATGGTACCTTGCTAACCGCTATTGGGAATTCCACCAATGCTGATGACAGAACGCAATGCAATGTCGCCCCCGTGGTCCACGAGGCTGAAGATTTCTTTTGAAGACTGTTGTTTCGAAAGGTAGGACTGGAATGGAGGGCTTTTCAGCTGAGAAGAGACGAACCCTGAGCATTGCTCGTGTGTTTGGAAGTTACTGAAATGCGAAGTGTCTCACAGCACCGCTATGCTGAGGCTGGACAAGATAGATACCTATGTCTCGTTCGTCGTGCGTATCATGCGCTGGCGTTCTCTCTGCACACGTGAGCTTTGTGAGCATTGCTAAAAACAGTAAGACAGCGAGAATGCTACTGATGTATATCAATCGTTCTGTTCATTCTGGTATTCTTCTGCGCTAAACATCTTGGAATCTACGACATGTATTCCTTCACCATGGATGCTCTGCTCGTCATCACACAATCGTGTTTCGCATCTCCTGTCCTGTTCCTGTTCCCGCCTCCGGCGATATGCTCTATCTGGGTATAAATAACGCATGATCCACATGTGAAAAGAAAATGAAATTCAGATCCTTCTGCAAAGAATTGTTGCTGCACGGCAGCATGTAGAATCGTAAAATCGACAGCCTGCAGTGAGTGAGGCTCCTCAGGCGATAGAACCAGCGTCAAGCTCGTCTTCGCCTGGTGTGTGTACCTCCTTCGCGGCCGTCTCGGTCTCTGATCCAGGTTTCAAGTCGACTGGAGGCTCAGCCTTCACAGCTTCAAATGCTTTACTTTCGCGTTCCGCCACCTTTGATGCATCCCCCGGCATTGGCGCAGCAGAGGTGTCTGCCTTCCTCGTCTTCTCAAGAAGAATTTGGCTTGCTCCACTCGCCGCCCTGGAATGTGCTACGACTTTGACGGCATCCTCAGGCATAGGCGCTGCTGAGGCCACTGAGGTCTTTCTGCTCTTCTCAAAAGACATTTGGCTGGCCATACTTGTTGCTCGCGAGTGCGCAATAATGCTTGCGGCATCATCAGGCATTGGCTCGGCGCTCGCATCTTCCACAACACCGACTGTACTCTTGCGGTTCTTGGTCAATTCCACGACTCTCGGTCTGAGAGGTTGTGCGGCAGCCTTGCTACTCGCAGCACGTTGGACTCTGGTCCGAGCTCGGGAGACGCTCACTTGTCTTGCCACCGAAACTTGGACAATCTGTCGTTCAAGATCTTCGGGAGATTTGACGCGGGGGTAAGGCTCTGTCCTGGCTGATCGATGAGATGATAGGTCGTCCGAAGTAGCAGCTGTTGTTTTGGAAGTCATCATGTCACACGATGGTCCGCTGTCTTCTATCACACGTCTGATGGAAGACGTATCTGTGCACGTGGTAAATGTTGTGGGCGTAGGCGGCAGTGAAGGCTCGCTGAACATTGATTGGCGAGAAGAATCTGGAGAGCTGTCGACCTGTGCCTCCTTCTGTCGCATGAACGCTGCGGCGATAGGAGACACCGCTCCAGGTGGTGCCGTCTTACTTCTCTGGATCAGTCGCGGCCGGTGGATTGCAGTCTCGGGCTCTTCTGTAATCTTTTTGCCATCGACCCTGATGCTTAGCGACCTAGTCAGATGAGGCGAAGTGAGAGCGCGCTTGACTCCACTGCCATTCGTGTTGACTTGCAAACCACCATCGGCATCGGGTTCGCCATTTCTTCGCTTCTGTGACTTCGTTCTATGTATCTTGCTCTGCCTGCGCTCCAATAACGATGGCTTCGAGTCACCGTTGAGCAGCTTCTCGAACATGACAGAATACCTAGGAAATTCAGGTGCTGGCAAGTCTAAGTCTAATCTGGGTGTCCTTGGTACGGCCATACCCTCGTTGCCGTGGTCTGACGTGGGCGATTCATGCCGCCCATCACGACCACTGAAGATGTCCTCTGAGGCTCGCCAAGGATTTGGAGACTTTGCGCCATCGCGCTTGACGGGCGATCGTAACCGTTTTGATTTCACAGCTGGCATGAATGAGGTCCTATTCTCGTTGCGCTCGTCAAGTCGAGACTGACTCCGGTGACAGGATGGTGCTCGCGAATGAGAGAACATGCCGGGATCAGGACTAGGTGCCCTCAAGCATGACAGTGGAGTGCCAGGCGTGCAGGGTCTATCCGGTTCGGGCGAGTGGCATTGGATACCAGCAGTCTTCGGCTGAGCTGGCATCTGGACCTTGTAGAATGAGTCGTCCGTGTTGCGCTTCGATGATTTGCGGAACATGCTGCTGAACGCTTTCCAACTCGACTTCTTCTTTCGGGTTTCAGGGCTCTCTTGCTTCAGCTCAGTAGCAGGCGGGACCGCTGGTGGCACTCGGCTGGGAGGCTCCCGGTTGGGCATTCTGTTTGAGATGTGATCTGATGTATACGATCGTCCCCAACTTGGAGGCGCATTCGACGGCGAGCCGATAGCACGGCCAATGTGTGGCGATTCTTGGTTTATGAGGGGCGGGGACAATTGCTGATATGTAGCGCTTCGTGGCGCCATGCCGGGAAATCGTGCGCCATCCTGGAGTGTCGCACTTGGAGGCGGCATACGCGGCGACGGTGTTGGAAATCTAAATGTGTCGAGGCCGGCCGTGTATTCTATCGTCCGACCAACCTTTTGCAGGTCTTCTCCACATTTCGGGGGCTGAGTGACTTCCTTCACATCCTTCGCTACAATATCTGCCCTTTTTCTTGACGCGCTGCGTTTGCGCTTGTCAACACCGGCTGACTTTGGTCGGCCCGCCATACTTTTCCGGTGTTCTTGAACTGCTTCGTCAATGTTGTCGAAAATGTCACGCTTCGCCACGCCAGATGTTGTCGAAGTCGTTAGGCCGCTTCGATGGTGCTGCATGCGACCTTTCACAGTAGCATTCTTTTTCAAACGATTGGAGGTGGAGCGCTGGAGGAAGGGCAGTCTGGGGGAAATATCCGAAATCATCATGAAACAAGTATCGTTCGCGACGTCCAGCGTGCAGGGTGGGCACGCGATTCAAGGTTGCACGAGAGTTGGCATAGGCCTGTCGCAGTGGTTGGATGGGGCCTTCGCTCCAGGGTCTGTGTCGTTTCGTCGTCGCGGCAGCATTCGTTTGGCAGGCCAACAAACATATGAGAGTCGATGTGCAGCAACGAAATGACTCTTTCCGAGAGCGAGGCGGTGGTGATGTGATGTTTCTGCCGTGAAGAAAAGCGGTGGCATGACGAGAAAGAAAGAGCGTGGCACGGCACGAGCGTCGAGGTGAGACGAAACGCGGCGGAGAGGTTGGGTTGGTTGCGAAGCAGAGAGACCAGGCCCACGAGTGGGCGACAACGAGTGCATTGGAAATGAATCCAGTTGGTTTGAGATTGTGCGCGTGCGAGTCTGGCGAATGGAGGGAGAGCGTGTTTCATGTAGACAGTATCCTGCGCCGCTTGCCGAACCACCCTAGAATAGCCGCCGGCCAAGAGTCACGTGCCAGCGGCAACGACATCTTCCGCGAGCACGTCTACACGAAGGCTGGATTTTAACCATGTACATAACCTGCATACTGTCTCGCGACTTGATGCTTCAGAAGTCTGGCGAGATTACGATAGCAGACGGCTCATCCATCATGTCACAATCGCCTTGTCTCACCAGTCTCTTTCGCCTGGCGGACGTGGATCGCTTTCCGTCTCGACCAGTCCCGAGTTACCATCGCGATGCATACCGAAATGTTCACTGCTGGACATGAGCTTGCCGTTTCGGTCTATGAGGTGCGTTTCGACGCCCTGCGCCAAAATCCGATTCACCGCTTCGGCATCCCAATCATCCTCATTGATGGCCTCCAAGTCCTCCACTCTTTTGCCTTCATCTCTCCATTGTCTCGAGAGATGGTACAGACAGACTTCCTTCAAATTGCGAAACCCATCGTTCTCTACCACATCCGCAACAGCTCGGAGGATTCGCCCTTTCTCGGCCGGCGCGTCTACGCCGATAGCTGACGTGAACAGCAATTGCAGTCTCTCCAATGAAGAAGGCAGTATCTGGGCGAGCCGACTGTCACTTTCGGATGCCACAGTGGGCGGCATCAGTGCGCATGTTTTGACCTGCTCAAGCACTTTTAGTCGGGGGAACAGCTCGGAGAACTTTCCGATGCTCTGAGGAGGGTAGCTATTGGTGCGCATCGACACTGACAGCTCTTCCAGGTACTCGCCCTGTCGTTTCTGAAGAACGCGGAAGATCTCTGCATCGTTGTCACCGCCAATACTTGAAGCCGCAGACAGGAATTTTCTTAGTCTGACAGGTGCCATCAAGAACTTTACCATGGCTTGAAGTGTAATACTGCAGCAGGAAAAGGCCAATTCCTCCACGCTAGAGCTCCTTGGTGGCAGGTCGAATTCACCATTGGCATCGTCCGTGTAGCCGAGTAGATTCAAATTGAGCACTTTTATGTTTGGCAATCTGAACAGCGGCGCTATCTCCGATGGAGTAGCATAGTATGCGTCATGAGGATGCCTTAGTGTTGATGATGTACACACGGACACCATGCGCAAGGATTGGAAGCCCGGTGGCCAAGCGAGTTTGGAGCTGACATTCAGCTTGTGGACTGCATCGATGGCCTCGCAAAGGAACTTCAGCGGGTGGTCGTCATGAAAGTCGTCTCCTTGCCAGGAGTCATATCTATTGCAGATGAGTGAGATGCACCATCGAAGAGAGGGACAACACCACTTGCGCCATGAAATTGAGACGATCAACTCGCGGCAGCAGAGCAAACAGCATGCCTTTGAGTGGCTCGTCCCACCCCTCCCTGATTTTCTCCATCCAGAACTCCACGCGTTCATCGTCCAAGTTCAAGGTGTTGCACAAGGTGGTCCGGAAAGCTTCGTACTGCTCCGGTGAGAAGAATGCTTCGGACATGTCTGGGTAGCTCAAGTCCTCGTCCAGCCAGTCTGCGTCTTCAAGCTCCCTCTCCTCTGCCCATTCCCTGTGGAACCAAGATCTGTACTTTGCCCAGCCAGGCCTAAGCCCCCATGACTCGAATGCGCGAAGATGCCATAGAGGTTCGGGGGTTTCCAATGCCAGGGCAAGAAGCTTTGGCACATGGAGAGGCAGCCTGTCGTGCTGAACAGTGTACTCACGAGCAAAGCCTTGGTGTTGACGAAGACGACTGTCCGAGACACGTCGTAGTTCCTTGCAAGTGAGTGCGAAGTCAAGGAGACTCTCGGTCGGCACCAATTCAGAGATGGTTGCGACCAGCTCCTCTGGCAGGAGCAGCAGTGGCGAACTGGTCATGACGATGGCGGAACTGCAGACCAGAAGTCGAGATGAGTGGAATGACAGGACCTACCTCTTCTCTCTTATACGAGCAACGAGGCATCGCCACACTTCAAGGCGCGAAATAGAGTTGCAGGCAGCCATCTCAGCCTAGAGAGAAGTGGGTCACTGCTGGCGCCAAGACGTTGCTTGGGAGTCTCCATTCATTACTAGTGTTTATGTGGCTCGAAGAGCTACAAGTGAAGGACGAAGTGCTATAAGTGAAGGCCGAAGAGCTATAAGTAAAGGCTGAGGCGACGAGCGGGGTAGGGTAAGCTAGATTCTAGAAGATTCTACGGCGGCTATAGCCGTACCGCGCTAGGTAATAAGGCGGAAATCGTTATAAATCGCGCTTTATAAATCGCGCGCCTTTCTAATAACAACTTCTTCTACTTACTACTACTTACTACTACTACTACTACTACGACTTGTTACTACTTCCTTTCTATCTTTACTAAGCTAGATACTATACCTATCCCCTATACTAGCCCTATAGAAACCCTAAGTAAGATCTCGAGCGCTACTAGTAAGTTTAATATTGTCGCTAAATCTTTATAACCGCGTCGCTAATAGTATTAGTCGCTTAAGTATTTAAGGGTAAGGAAGTTATCGATCTCGCTAGTACGTCGTCTAATAAGTCTCTACCTCGCTTTACGAAGCGAGTTCTATCTAAGAAGACCGGCTCTAAGAGGGTCGCGACTCTAGTAAGTCTCGTTTATAAATACTATTACTAGATATACTAACTCTTAAAGCTCGTCGTAGGCGAAGTCTTCGTATATTTCGTTAGTAGCGTAGTACGCTATCTTACCTTTTACTATACCGTTATCCTCTAAAAGGGCGCTAAGACTATCGAGTACTAGTAGCCGCTAGGTACCTCTACTATTAACGTATAGTCGTACGCTACCCTCCTAGGATCCGATTTTATCTAGGACTTTAGGGCTAGCTCTCCTTTCGTCTAGATAGAACCTAGGAATCGATTTGCTATAGGAATCTATATCGCCGCTATTCGGAAGAACGCGATAATCTAAGAATAGTATACTAATTAAGAAGTTAAAAGTTAGAAAAGGCGAGAGGAAATAAGATAAGATATACTATCTACGCTATAGGGCGCGGACCGATATATATACTCTATAGAGGTTAGTTAGCTCTTTATAAAAAATAAAATCTATAAAGTAACTTATAATCTTCTCCTTCCTATTTTTATCTCGTCTACCTATATAATAGATATATACTAGGCCTATAATATCGGTTAGCGAAGCTAGTAATATTTAATCTCGCGTTTCTTAGTACGTTACCGCCGTTATTACTAATATTAGCTAGTAACCGGCCCTATACCTATAGGGCAGTTTTAAGCCTATATAAGAGGCCTCCTTCTATATTGTAGATAGAGTATTAACCTCGTATAGTACATTGTTTATATTATACTTCTATAATGCCTATATTGTAGGGCTCTAGTTATTAGCCTAAGCGACAG
Organism: Pseudocercospora fijiensis CIRAD86; assembly: GCF_000340215.1. Lineage (NCBI taxonomy): Eukaryota > Fungi > Ascomycota > Dothideomycetes > Mycosphaerellales > Mycosphaerellaceae > Pseudocercospora > Pseudocercospora fijiensis. The sequence continues at coordinate 6,234,422 of NW_006921532.1, forward strand.
TCTCGTTATCCTATCTTGCTAAATATAGCTGCCTATATTGCTATAGGTTATGTTACCCTTAGTAGCCTATACTATTGCTATAAGTAGTAGTAGTAGTGTTAGTTTCCGTCCTTTATTAGAGCCGAAGGTAGGGCTATCTCTTTATATCTAACAGGTTCGGGTATATTGAAGGTAGTCTCTAGGTACGAATAGCTATAACCGAAGCGAGGGCACGATAAGAGCCTACGATACGGACGATACTAAAGTATCTTAAGGGGCCGTTATAATAAGTAGAGAAACCTCTTAACGAGGGCATCGCTTTAACCCCGAAAAGCTACAAACCCTTAGGACTATTATAGCTTAGGGCCTAGTCTATAACTATAGCTAGCTTCTAAGGACTCGGCTCTAGGTCGAAGACCTATTTAGTACCGCTTGCTCGAGATAAGCCCCGCCTAAGGAGGAGATAGACTAATTACCTATCGGCCTTGCTTAGTTTGCTAAGACTATCTATACGATAGCAATTTCTAGATTACAGGTCGGATGCCTAGACAGTTCCCCTATTAACCGGGTAGATTGTTTCGGGATTCGCTGCCTCGTTTAGATAGTACTTAGCCTTCTACTAGAAAAAGAAGGTCCCCGCCCCCCTGCCTAGCTAAAGGAGATACGAGCTAGTTTCTAGGATCTAGGTATAAATAGAGATTGTAGTCTCTCTCTCCGAGCGGCTTTCGTCTAATACTAAACTTAGCTCCTAGGGGTATATAGGCGACCCCTAGGAGGCTAAATTCTAATACTACCCCGGAGGTAACATTAGAAGAAAATAGCCTAGTATACTATTTTCTCGTATAGCAATATCGAAACAAACTAAACCTATAATATACACTAAAAACACTTTCCTATAGCATTTTATTTCAACTACTTTACGATAATCGAATAAGCTCTAGCTCTAGCGAAAACGAGCATTACGAATTAGCGGAATCTTCGGAATCTAATAACCTACTAGACCCTATTAACGAAGAAATTAGGCGACGACTAGTTGTTATAAGCGCCGTCGAACTAGGGGCTATCGAGCCTTCTACGCCCGAGGCCCTCTACAATGTCGTTATAAAGATGATTTAAGGGCAAACTAACCTTCTCCGTTAGAACAGGCGTCGCCTACTAGAGCTAGGAAGCAGTAGGAACCCTTTATTCGAAGGGTAGAACGCTACGGCGTACGTAGAACGCTTTAAGGACAACTTAGCCGAGTATAGACTCGAAGAGGAGTCGGACTAGTATAAGGTCCGGTCCCTTACGAGGACTACTATTACTAAGCTCTACCGAACCCTTAGAACCCTAGTTAGCTACCTAGAAAAGGACGACAAGTCTAATACCGACTAGGAGGTCTTTAAATAGGCCTTTATAAGGGAGTATCGGGATCGCGATAGCCGTCGTATTAAAGGTAGTCGTACGTAGCTTAAGAACCTCTATATAGAGAGGCGTACCGAAGATAACGACCTAAAGGAGTACGTCCGCGAGTTTATTAAGTTAGCGGACGGCATCGACTAGTAGGACCTCGAGAATTCTTAGAGAACGAGGCTGCTCCTTAAAGGGTTGCCGTAGTCTACGGCTAAGCGTATCTTCCGTCGCTACAAGCTTAGCAAAGCTAATCCTAAGACCTTTAGGAAGTACAAAGAGGTCCTAGAGGCTGTTAAGGACGATATTAATAGCTCCGCTAACGCAAAGAAGTTCATTTACGGCGAGGACCGGAATAACCTAGCCTAGGTAAGGAACGATGCCTCGGGAACTAGAGGGCCTAAGTTTCTTCCTAAATCGCAAAGTAGTCCTAGTACCGTAACTCCTACTATTACTAAGCATTCTTAGGACGTTGCGGACTTAGCTGAATCCCTAGCCTAGCTTAACCTTAATACGAAAGCACTATAGCGAGTTAGGGAGGTTATTAATACTAGTATACTAAAGGATATGCTACCGGTCTACTAGATTTCCGATCCTAACTACCCTAAGGCCCCTTTAGTTAACGTCTACGCTATGCGAAAGATCTATTCTAACTTAGATAGCAAGTGCTAGATATACGGCGGTTTCAAATATGTTTAATTAGACTACCCTATCTAGAAAGAGCTTCTTAAGAGGAAGCTCGTTATATAAGTAAATAGTCGGTTCTACTATACCGATACCGGCGACAAGATTGACTTCGAGTAGGATCGTAGAGCTCCGAAGCTACCTCAACTTAGGAGTCTTCTAGAGAAGAAGTATAGTAGTAAGATCGAGTTTAAGGATACTAGGAACAGTACCCTCGCCGCTATTGCTAAACGAGAAACTTAGAAGGTTAGGGCAAAACAGGTTAAGGAGCGGAGTAGTAATAGTACTACTAAGCCTATTAAAGTCAACTTTGTATCTTAGGATCCGGACGTAGTTACTAATATTTACGCGGTTACTAAGAATAGTGTAGATGTCTACGCTACTATACGGTCTTAGACCTAGTCCTAAAGCAAGGGTAAGAACCCTTAGAACCCTACTCGCCCTAGTGCGGCAGCCCCTACTAGGGTACTAAAGAACAAGGCGGCCGATAAGGCTAAGCAATAGCGCGAGTTAACCGTAAAAACTAAGACTTTCTAGACAGCTGTAGACCGTACTACCCGATCTAGCACTATACCTAGCACCGTACCTAGCACCCTATCTATAGAAAGCCTAGTCGTCCTAGAGACTCTAGAGGTCGATATAGAGGATATTGCTACCGACATTAGTAGCACCCTAGGTCTAGCTAACCCGCCGGCCTACAAACGAAAGTTAGCCGACCTAAAGAGCTTTCGCTTTAATAGGTATATAAAGAAGTATAGTGCCGGGCCTACTAACTCTTACGATATAAAGGCAAATGCTCTCTTCTAGGCTTTATAGTTCCTAGACCTTAAGTCTAACGTGTCTATAGGAGAGCTTCTAGTATACGGTTTGCCTACTAACCTGTTCTAGAGCCGGATTCCTAACGATGCTACCTTTATAAAAGACCTTATAGCCCTCCGACGTAAATAGGGGCGAGAGGACTATATCGACGTCTCTTCCCTATAGTTCCTTCTTAAATTTTCAGGGGCCTAGGAGTTAGTAGAAGGCGAATTAGTAACCTACGAGAGCTAGGAGACTATCGATAATGCTAACGAAGAGGGGATTAAGGAGATAGGCCGAGGGGATAATAATAATGCTAACTCTACTTCGGTTTTAGTTTCTATTAAGGCTGTCCGATTTACTAGCTAATAAATCGGTCGAGTAGGACCTCCTTAACCTAAGGAACTTTACTCTATCCCTAATAATATAGACCTTTCCGCAGTTACCCGTTCCTTTGCCGTCGTTCCCGCTATCTATATTTAAGTTACGATCGGAAGCTATAGTTAGTAGTTGCTAGCAATGCTTAATAACGGTTTAGAGTTACTTATTATAAGTAAGCGCTAGGCTAAACAGCTCCGACTGCTAATAAATAGAGATATTTCCCTTAGTATATAGGGAGTAAATAGGGAGGTTGCGCTAGTAGGTGCCTACTATAATATTATAATAGACGCTTTCGGTATATGCTTTTCCTTTACCTTCTAGATTGCCGCTAACCCGAACACGCTAATTATTCTAGGTCGTCTATAGTCTTATATAACCCGGGGTGTTTAGCGCAACTGCGACGATAGCTCCTAGGAAGGAACTATCGCTAACTAGAAGGGCAACCGAGTCGTATTTACTAGTTATGTCGGAAACACTAGCTACAAGTCCTACGAGGATATCCTTACTGCTTCTAAGCGCTCTTCGGGAAACGCTATAGCGCGGTTATAAGACCGGCAATCTGCGCTATAAGTTAGTATAGCTTAAATAGGTTATATCTAGAGGTATGCCGCTCCGTACGTTAAGGCTAGTTTCTAGGCTCTATACTAAGGAGACGAATGCTCGAAGCGATAGCGAGTATAACAGTGCAACGACTACCTAGTGCACGAATCTCGGTAATAATACTATCGTAGGCATCGCCGCCGGAAGCGGATCTACCCGAATCCGAACTAACTAATTAGAACGCCGAGCTAATACTACCCCGGGGGTGTTATTAGGAATCTAACGTTTTCGCCGGAATTATAAATTAGGATTACTAGCTATATACCTACCGACTTAAGGAGACTTCTAATGAAGTTTACGCGCTATTCTATTGCGCTAATCTCCGGGCCTAACGTTAAAGAGAGCGAGCTCGGGTATTACGAGCGGTTAGTATATATACCCTATATAAGAGGGTAGCTAACAAGATTAAGCCCGTAAAAGGCAGCGTATATATAACCGATAGGTCTAATCCTAGCGGAAATCCTAACTAGCGATAAAAGTGCCTTAACCGCGAAGCGATATTAATACCTAGGGATAGTCTATACGACTAGAGGTATATTACCAAAAAGTTCTCCGCTATTCCTAGGGAATCGAGGCTAACGCCGGAGAGACTAGCGAACATTAAACCTAGTATCGAGCTTTCGGATCTCGAACTAGATTTACTATACGAGCTTCTATACAACCGCGAAGCCGTATTAGTATATAACTTTACGTATCTAGGTAGGATTAACCCGGAGGTTGCCCCTCTATAGAGGATCCGAACGATCGAGTATAAGCCTTAGGCTTACCTAGGGTTTAAGCTAAACCCAAGCCTAAGAGGTATAGTTAAGGACATAATACGGCAGCGTATAAAGGCTAGCACCTTAGAGCCTTCCTATGCCTCGTATCGCAATCTATACTTCCTAGTTTAGAAGAAGACAGCTCCTAGGGAGCTAAAGAAGTATCGGCTAATTAATACTATATAAAAGTTCAATATAGTTACGATTAGAGATGCTAATCTTCCTCCGGAGACTAATAGGTTCTTAGAAGCCTTTGCTAACTGTATAGTAGCCTCGCTAGTTAATATGTTCTCGGGCTACGACTAGATACCTCTCTACCCTAATAGCCGGGACCTTACTAGTTTCGAGACACCTCTTAGGCTATATAGACAAACTACCCTTCTATAAGGGGCAACCAACTCCGTAGCCTAGTTCGTTCGCATTATAAACTAAGTCCTCGCGGCCTATATCTCCTATATAGCGATGCCTTTCCTTAACGATATCGGCATTAAGGGCCCTAAAACTAGGTACGATAATAAAGAAATAGAGCCTAGCATCCGTAGGTTCTTTCTCGAATATATTTAGAACCTCGATAGTGTCCTCTACGACCTAGAGCGAGCTAACCTAACGGTGTATAGGGAGAAGCTTTAGCTCCTATATAAACGAATAAACATTGTCGGGTTTGTAACTAATAAGAACGGCCGCTATCCTAACAATATACGGGTCCTAAAGATTATATCCTAGCCCGACCCTACCTACTAGAAAGATGTCCGGATCTAGCTTAGAGTAGTCTCCTACTTCCGTATCTAGGTCGAAAACTTTGCGTTAGTATATAAGCCTCTATACGCCTTGCTTAAGAAGGATGTAGAGTTTAAATAGACCTCCGTTTACTAAGCCGCTAAGGATAAGGTTACTAAGGCACTTATTAGCGCGCCTACGCTTACCTCTATTAACTACTCGGAAGGCGTAGGTCTGCTAATTATTACTATCGACTCGAGCGGGGAAGGCTACGGCGAGATACTAATGCAGTATAATCGTAAGGAGCCCTCCTTACGTTACCCTATCTAGTACGAGTCCGGTCTATAGAAACCTATCGAGGCCCGATACGATGCTAGCAAGCGAGAGTGCCTTAGTGTCTATAAGGCTCTTAAGAAGTTCCGACCTTAGCTCTTTAGAGTGTTCTTTCGCCTAGAAGTCGACGCTTAGACGCTAGTCTATTAACTTAACTGTACAGCCTCCGACCTGCCTAACTCTACGATAGCTCGGTAGGTTACCTAGATCTATTTGTTTGATTTCGACGTCTTCTATGTTCCTAGTAAGAAGCATACTAGACCGGACGGCCTTTCTAGAAGGCCTGCTATAGAGGAAGACATCGCCGAGATAATAGAAGAAGAGGATATCGACGCGGTTATTAACCGTACCTTCTTTACTACCTTCTATATTAACGCTATGCCGGTAATTACTAGGTCTACTACCGACGACTAACCTAGTAACTAGCCTAACGACGACCCTACTACTAACGGCGAGGACTAGGACGATGCTAAGGCGGGCGAACTAGGTAGGGATAATATCCTTAATAGAGTCTACTCCGACGACTCCTATAATATCGCCTACTTCCTTACCTATACGAAGAGAGCTCCTAGTCTGTTAAGGAGTTAATACTATCGTATTATTCGCTATTCTCGGAGGTTCCTTATTAAAGATCGCATCCTTTAGCAATAGGCTATAATTAATATACCGCTCTAGCGTATTATTAACGATCTAGTAGCCCGATAAGAAATCCTTCGCTCCGTTTACGATAAGCTTAGCTACCGGGCGGCGGAGGGCACCTTCGATGTCCTTCGTCGACGCTACTAGTAGGACGGCGTATAGGCTAATGTCTCTCGCTACTATAAGAGCTATCCTAAGTGCAACTTTAGGAATAGCTACCGGCGTCTAGGAGAGCTGCGTATCCCTACTACCTAGTTAGTTAGGGAGCGGTAGTATAGCGATATAGTCTATCTTAGCCGCAATAACAGCCTATATATTATTCGAGAGGGTCTTTCTCGATAGCCGGAGGCCTATTATTTCTACAAAGGTTGCGGTACTATTAATGCCCGTAATATAGCTACCTTCCTATTTAAGGATCTGTTTTGCCGCTAGGGAACACCTTACGAGGTTATCTTAGATAACGCTACGAATAATATAGCTAAGGAGGTTTAAGCGCTACTTGTTTCGTACGGGGCTAAGAACGTTCGCATCTCCCCGTACTATCCCTAGTCGAATGCTATTATTAAGCGCGGCTATCGGTCGTTAATTAATGCCCTATCTAAGATAACTAATAGTAGCGATAGGTCCGTTCCTATCTCTACCCGCGTTCTAGCCCTTCTCTAAGCGGATCGAACTACTATTATCGACACGACTAGACTTACGCTAGTAGAGCTTATAATTAGAAGGGACGCCGTTCTTCCGATTAAGTTGTCCTACCGTATATATAGCGTTTACGACTAGGGGTCTGTTCGTACTAGAGTAGATCTCCTTGCCCTACGCGCTAAGGCTCTTAAGGATATAACTACTACTTCTTAGGAGGGACTTGCTCGACAACGTCGCCTTCGTAAGGAGGCTAAGTAGTATTTCGACGACTATAATGCTATTAACTAGGAGCCTCTAAAGGTTAGCGATATAGTCCTTCTATACCGGTCCGAACTAGAGTATAGTTACTCCTATAAGCTAGCCTTTAAGTAGAAGGGTCCTTATAGAGTAAAGGAGGTCCTTTACTCGGGTTCCGTATACCTTCTTTAGGAGCTAGATAGTGCTACCTTAAAGCACTCTTACCCTCGGGCTAATCTAAAGAAGATCGTTAAGTTACGCGAACCTACCCGCCCTCCGCCGACTAAGGAGGAAGTTAGTGCCTCTATAGACCCTCTACCGTCCTTAGATGCCTATCGGGAGGAGGATCCTACCGCTATTATAGATCCTGTTCTGCCTAAGAACTATGCCTATCCCTAGGTTCGTCTTAGTAAGCTATTAGGAATAACTTAAGAATAGAGGGAGGGTTATATACGGATTAACTATATATAGAGCGTTTCCGATATTGATTCCGATTCTAATAGTGAACTAGACTTCTAGCTATCTAACTCTAACTCCGAGGAACCTAACTAGTCTAGCGACGAAGACCGCCTAGAATTATAGCTAGATCCTAAGACTAAATAACTGCTTGCTCTCCCTTACCTCTACCTGCCTCTACTACGTTGCTTCCTTACTCTTATCGATCGTTCTCTACGCTATTAATGCAGTGCCGCCCTGTACCTTCAGTCCTTACCTGTTATCTGTTCCTACTAATGTTTATACTCTCGTTTGTTGCTTTTAGTTTATCCTATTATTGTCTTTTGCTTTTGCCTTTACCTTCGATTAATATTGCTATAACTTTATTCCTTCGCTCTTGTTTCCTTAGATAGAACTATACGAGGCGTGTTTTCCTAATAATACCCCGGGGGTAGTATTAGGAAGATAGCCGAACCTAACCCCTCTACCCTTCTAGGACTACTTCCCTCTAGATTCCTAGACTCTAGCAACCTTCCTTAAGTAATAACGATAATAAGATACTCTACTAGAGGATGTTCCTACCCTAATTAGTACTAGCTATATAGGACACTAAGAAAGGGAGGATCCCTCTCCCTTCCTAGCTCTTAGATAGATATAGCAACCTAGGCCTATAGCCTCTAAGAATAGGGACCTTAGGCTACTAAGCTTGGTGTCTAGAAGAAAGAAGAACGCACGGGCTACGTTTATATGCCTGCTACTATAAAAGGTAATGCTGTATCTATAACGATAGTGCTATAGGCTAATATAAGCTACGCTAGGCCTAGGCGATTTGCTCCTAGTTGCCGAGCATCTCTAGAGAAAAGCTAATACTACCCTAGGGGTATTATTAGTCCCGCTAGCCTTACTACTATAGATTACTACTAGGTACTCGAACTAACTAGTTACATTTCGAGTGCGCGGGAATCTACGAAAGCTAGAGGTTAACAAAGGCGCGTAGTCGCTACTAGTAATTAGCTAGATCGATTGTTAAACTTTAGCTACCCTACTAACAAAGGAGTCTCGTATATAGCTTCACTTTTTAGGGTCTATATATAATCGTTATCCGTTTGCTTTACCGGAATATACGGACTACGCTACCTTCGTACCCTATTTAAGGCGAGCCTTCTAAGCTCTTTCTTCTACTCGAATACTAACTAACTTACTACCGCCTACCCCTCCCCCTCCTTCTATCTAAACCCTTTAATTATTATTAACAAGCTACGAACGTTTTTGTAAGCTCGTTACTAACTCCTTTCCGCTCCGGTCGACTAAGATGTCTTCCGGCGCCCTAAATCCGCTAGATACTAGCAGTAGTAGCAACCTACGAGCCCTAAACCTAGGCGTACTAGTCCCGATCGAAGCCCCCTCCGATAGCGCCTTAGCTGCTACAACTAGCCTCGAGCACTGCTTCTAGATCGTTACCGCCCTTAAAGACCCTTAAGAGAAGATCTAGAACGCTCGTACCCTACTACGCGTTATTAATAGGAACATTAAGAAGGCTACTATCTTAGTTACGTACGGTATAAACAACTTGCGTTAGTCTATCGGTAAGCGTATCTTTAAGCGCGAGGTCCTTAACGATATAGATATCGAATAAGCCTTTCCTATCGTCTATAGCCTCGAGACGGCCGGCACCTAGATTCGCTTACGCTTTAAGACCCTCGACTAGGCCTTCGAACATTAGGGAGGACTAAGCAGTCTTTCTAAGAGCCTTATTAACTTCGCCTACGGTAGATAAGAGCGTACTAAGCAGGTCTCTTCGTTCGTTAACAAGTACAAGGTCTGTCGTTAAGGCGCCGAGCACCTTTCCTATACTATAATCTATCGTATATCTACCGCTAGCAAGAAGGTAGGCAAGCAGTTACTTAACTTGTCTTTTACGCTTAACGACTTTACGATATCCTACTAGAAGCGGTACTACGATACAATTGTCTAGATCGATCTTAATATATAGACAACTAAGGATCTACTAAAAGAGAAGGGCTATCGCATTAATAGTATAGGTTTTATTATTAAAGGTTAAGAGGCTCCTATCGTTAATGTCCTTAAACGTAAGGCTCTTCGCCTAGAAATAGAGGCCGATACGGCTACTAGTCTCGCGCTCGCTACGGAGATATAGGCTTAAGACCGTCGCTCGACTCGTAACTATAAGATCCCTTAGGAAGTTAAGGACGAGCGCGCTAAGGCCGAAGCAGCGCGTAAGAAGGCATTGTATACTCGCTAGGCCCTCCGCAAGGCTACTAAGAAGTATAGCGCCCCTTCTAGGGCTAACTATAGTACTAACTATAGTAACTCGGATATTAATATGCTAGATATACTACTAGAAGATATCTCCTCCGAAGGCTCCTTTAGCGAGCGTAGAGATAGAGGGCTCTCGCCGATCCTGTTAACTAAGAACATCTATAGTTCTTATAAGGGCGACTCTATTACGCACCTTATTACTAAGATCGATATAGTTCCTAAAGCCGATATAGGCGAAGCTCCTACTACCCTATCTATCTATTAATAGCTCGACGACCTTAGTAAGCTAGGAGAAGAGCCGTTCTCTATATATGCTAACTATATTAAGAAGGCCGCTAAGGTCTGTAGTCTCTATACTAGTGCTAAGGCGATTGTCCTCGTCGGCCGCCTATTAAAGATTAGTCGCGAGGTTCCTAATTAAGACGCCTTCGCTGCCCTTAAGGCTAATTAGGCCTATACGGACTAGTTTCCTAGACGCCCTATTGCCGCCCCGATATCTCTAGAACTCTACGCGTTCAACCCTACTAGTACTATTACTCGCGCCCTTACGCTAACGGATCGCTAGAGTAAGTTCGTTACCGGTATCTTTAGCTAAGGCACTTCCTTCGACCGCTTTCGCTAGACTAGCAATACTATCTTCCCTTAAGTCTTTAGCTAGTTATAAGAGCCTCGTAGAGCATATCTTCCTTTCCTTATCGACCTAATATAGAAGGAGTTTGAAATATACCTTTAGTATATGCGTACGATGCCTAAGTCTAAGCAGGAAGGCCGTAATGCCCTTTAAACTTATAGTATAAGTAACTAAATCGTCCGCTAGTACCCTGCCCTATAGCTCTTAGCTGTCGCCCTTCGACCTAATTACGTATACGAGCTTATCTCTATCCCTAAGCCTGCTAAGTTCTTTAAGGTTAGCGGTACTTATAACAACTGTCCTTCTAAGGAGTCTGCTCGTCTCGGACAAGATATAGTTAAGCTCGCAGCTAGCGAGGGTGCTAGTTACCTACGTATTAAGGTCTGTCTTATGTCTAAGGATAAGACTAGTTGCTCTACTATTGTCGAAGGCATATATTAGCCCGAGGTCTTTGCGAACTAGGTTAAGAAGCTTAAGGCTCGTAGCCTAGTCCCGCTAAGTAAGATCGGTAAGCTTACTAATAAGTACCTTACCGACGACGACCTCGACTATATGTTCGATAGTTAGCCTAATAGTAAGGGGCGTAAGGCGGAGTAGATCCTCAACCCTCTAAAGGAGTACGAAGTCTCTATTTAGATACTATACCTACTATATAGTAATCTAAAGACTAAGAGCAACCGTATGTTAATTAACCTAGGCTACTCTCGCGTTATCGACGGTACTAAGATTAAGGGTTACGACAACTTAACCGTCGCCGAGGTTGCTAAGGCGTACCGCAATCTAACCGCCCTTCTAGGTTCGAACACCTTCGTACCGTTCCCCTTCCCTACCGCTATCTTAGTCGAAGGCCTTAGTTACATCTCCGACGCCCTAGTTAGTAGGATTCCTTAGTTAAGTTACGTTGTTTAGAACGAAGTTAAATAGATCCTCTAGCTTAATAACGAGGGACTTAAGGAATATCTATACGATTAGGAGAATGCTACGAAGGAAAAGGCTACTAACCTCCTCGTTAATTAAGCTTTCTACGAGGGATAGTACTTCGGTACTAACAGCTTTAACGTATACGGAGGAGATTTCGAGAACCGACTAGTAGATAAGGTTATTGCTAGTAAGGATTACGGCGCGTTAAAGCAATAGTAGGTCTATATAGTATTGCTTAGGAAGTTGTTTTTATATAATTATAGTATCTAGGATTAATGCTACCCCGGGGGTGTTATTGCGGAGTTCTGAAAATAGCCTTAGCTAAGAACGCTAAGGATGCATGTATGTTTGTTTTAAGCGCGCAATATAAAGCGTGTCTAGTTAGATACGAAGAAAGGGAGGGATATTAGCTAGTAACCGGCCCTATACCTATAGGGCAGTTTTAAGCCTATATAAGAGGCCTCCTTCTATATTGTAGATAGAGTATTAACCTCGTATAGCACATTGTTTATGTTACACTTCTACAATGCCTATATTGCAGGGCTCTAGTTATTAGCCTAAGCGACAGTCTCGTTATCCTATCTTACTAAACATAGCTGCCTATATTGCTATAGGTTATGTTACCCTCGGTAGCCTGTACTATTGCTATAAGTAGTAGTAGTAGTGTTAGTTTCCGTCCTTTACTATTCGTATTATAGTCGGTTTAAATATATATCTAATCTAGTTAAGTCCGCTCTACCGCCGCGACGACTTCTATACGAGCTTGCTTACTATCTGTTTTCTGTATATAACCGCTTATAATCTCGCTAACACTCTCGTAATATATATCTCGAATATACTACGTCGCAAACGTAGGAGAATTAGAATGTAATAATTCCGCTAGAAACTCGAAGAGTTACTAGAGCTATACTTCGCTTATACTTCTCCTAAGTTCTTCCGCTTTCTAAGACACTTCCTAGGTAAAGTCGTATTCCTCCTAGTAGCTAGTATCCTTAGTAGAGATAGTCTCTAGATGTTCTAGGGTACCCTCTTCCTATTCGTACTCCGTAGATAGAGGTCGAGTATTCGATTTCGAAGCCCGCCCGCTATCTTCGAATTCTAGTAATACTACTCTCTTCCGGTTATAGTTTATATAGCTAGTATAGCTCCTAGGATCTCCTCTATAAGCGCAATTACTATATAGTAGCTTTAGCGCTAGGTTATAGGAATAACGGCACCCTTCGAAATAACTACGGTTAGATTCGCAAGTTCTATATTTCGAAGGAAAGGGACAGTTTAGTATAGCGTAACTTCTAGCGTCTATACCGAGGATATAAACTAGCGCCGCTCGCCTCGCTCTCTTATCGGTACCCTTCTACGTTACGCCTTCTCCTAGTATACGTATATAGCCCTCTCGAAATACTAGATCTCGCTTTTTACTACTTACGATTTTCTTTGCTAGCGCGTAGTCCGTAGTTCTAGTTTCCTAAATTTCACCTTTTTAATATACTTCTACTACTGCTTATACGAACTGTTACGCGTAATCCTTTCCTACTTTAGGTATAATATTAAGGCTCGACATTGTATTAGCGCTAGGAATATAGTAGAGAACCCGAAGAGAAAGGAGGATAACTAAGAGAACTGCCGGGAACTTAGCTTATATAGACAGGGGATAAGCGGCTAAATAATAAGGTTCTTAGTACCTCGGAGAAGTAGTAATACGCTAACTATATTTAGGTAGCTAAACTCTATATCTAAAGAGAAAAAAATGCTAGTATAGATAGAGAAGTTTTGTATATATATATTATAGAGAATAACTACTAATCGTAGCCTAAAAGTCTTCTATATCGAAGTCGAGATCTACGCCTTAAAGTATACTAAGGATCTTAGCTTCTTGTTTATATACGACAACCGGAGCCTTTGCCTTAGTAATATCGCCTAGCCTTAGAGTACGAGGTAGCGTTAGAGCGTATAATATCGAGGTCGGAGTAAAGACTTAAGTGCGGGATATAGGCTTTAAGAGTAATACGGGTTATCCGGGTAGTCGCTTCTTAGAGAACGAAGGACCTAGAATAGGCGTAGTGTCCTTAGAAATCTATTAGATTATACGCGCCGCAGATACGGAACGAGGTATCGGTATAGGTACTAGCGTAGGTAGTATCGACGAGGCCTTAGTTAGATCTGCCCGCGCAATCTCCTTCGAAGGTATTATTTTGCCCGTAACTTGTATTATCTATTAGGCGTTACTAGGACCTAGGGCTAAGTTCTAGAGGTAGACTAAGGAGTCGTCTAGTTAGTATCTAGGAAGTTCTACGAATAACGGTCGGCGCGAAGTTTTCGCTAGTGCTATAGTTAGCGTAGTTTCTCGCTAGCTTAGCTATCGTCCGACTCTAGTATCGACTAACGTCCTATCTTCGTCGTTACCTAGTACGAATGCCCTAGGACCCCTTTCTACCCTACGCGGAAGGCTACTATCGCTACCTACTTCGCGGTCTAGACCCGTAAAGTTTCGAGTATACTAGTTAGGCTCGTCTTCGGGTTCTATAGCGTCTCGAGTAGAACCGGTAGGCGGTTTAGCGATTTCGGGAACGTACGCTCGAGGTACGTAGTTAAGTATACCCTACGGGCGTCGCGGTTGCTACGCTAGTCCGGTAGAGCTAGTAGGTATAGCGTATGTCGCTCTACGTAATAGGACGTTCGAGGTTATACCTATAAATAGATTTCTATCCTTAAAAATAAAGTTATAGAGACGCTTAGGTAGATATAATAGAGCCGAGAACGTAGTTAGCGATCTTGTTACTAGGAATCTCGAGGCGGGTAGTCGTACGGTCGGCGCCCTTATAGACGTACTTATTAATATATTTAATCGCCTATAATAAGCGGACCTACTTAACGTTAATATAGGCGTTAAACCGCTTTAGTAGGTATAGATTGTATAGCACGATATAACGATTGTCGAAGAGGAACGCGCGATTCCTCCTCTTATTCTATATCCTCCTATTACGGCGTCTACGATATTTCGGAAACGCGATATTAGTTACTACCGTCTCGTCCGAGAACTCTATAGGGAATCCCTTAGAATACGTCTCTTCGGAGTATCGAGGTAACTATATATACGGGACGTATAGAAAGCCCGCGCTATAAGGTCTATAATATATATATTCCTTAACTAAGTTTGTTACGCTACTATCCGGGTCCTCGGCTAGGCTCGGAAGCTTAGTACGGATAAAGTTGTCGATCTTAGATATAGTATCTAGCGCTTAATCGGGCGCGATCTATAGTAAGAGGTAAAGGTAAGAGAGGCTACGCTTCTAGTATTCGACCGTCTAATATCTCGCGATATAGCGACCGAATACGTTCCTATAGCAGACCTCGTATAAAAACTCCCTAGCTTTCTAAATAAAGACCCTTATCGTAATGTCCGGGCGGTTTATCGCGTCCTAATAGTCGAACAAATAACGCTTAATCTCCGGCTAGTTAGGGTTAGCCGTAAACGTAATAAAGTACGTAGGGACGCCGAAGTAGCCGACGATAGCTATAGAATCTCGGTAGCACTATAAAATCTACCGATCGCCGCCGATATACAAGGATAGGAGAACTATTCGTAGAGCTTATAGGATGCTATCGGATAATAGAGCCCCGTTCGTAGGGACGACTAAACGGTTCCGCTATAGCAAACCGTAACGTACGCTTCCCTTGTATTCCCCGTACTATACCTTAGTTCGAAGAATATCGTAACGTAGGTCTTCGCTAATCTATCGAGACAACTCTCGTTAGATATCGTATTTATTCTTATTGCCTAATAGTGCGCGCGTGCTACGCTGTTTCGGTTGTTTTAAGTCGTACGTATCCGCCTACACTTCTTTCTAATAGTTGCCTAGGAAAAGCAGGTCGTTTAAGTCTACTACGGTATATACGTCGACGTACAATTATTATAGGAGCTAGCGACCGTAGAAAATAGTAGGAAATTAGTTTAGTCAATAGTGTAAAATATACCTAAAGTAATCCCTAAGCGTAACGTGCCTCCTACTACGCGTACGAAACTAGTTCTCCTATAAAAACCTAGGAGTTCTAGCCGCCTAGAGGAGGACGTAATATATAGGGAAGTAGTATAGATAGTAGCGATTTATACGATATAGAGTAGTAGATACCTCTCCCGTACTTAACCGCTCTACTACTACAAAATCCCTTATTCCGCTAATAGCTTCTAGATCGTAATCCGGATAGAGGGCGGCTACTTCGTTTACGACCGGCTTATTATATCGACGCGCGTCCTATGTATCTTCGTAGACTAAACTAAGGTCTATAGCCTTAAGAACGAGGCGCCTAGGTCCTTAGGAGGATATAAACATTTCCCGAGCCGCGGCGAACTTATAATATAGCGCGTTGTATTATATAATTATCTTATATAACGCGATTATAGTGCCGTAGTCTAGCTGCGGCGATAGTATAGATTTCTAGTTCCGGCTAGTATATCTACGATTGCCGGATTTCTATATGCGCCTCTTAGTAGTATATACGGGGTCGTAAAAGTATAGCTACGCGTATTAGGGATCTTCCGTCGGAGCGAAGAGACCGCCGCCTAAATAATACGCTTCCCCGTAGATCTAGAACGAACTATATCCTAATACCCGTATATTACGCTTAGCTATAAATAAAGTTATTATAAGGCGGCAATTATAGGCTCGAATGTTCTCCTAGAACGTTCTTACTTCTATATCCTTAGATAGATCTATAGTAAGCAGTCGCCGTAGCAATAGAGGTAGTTTAGGGATCGGAAATATACCTTTTACCGCGCTACTACCGCAATATGTTATAAACACTATGCCGTTCTTATCTATAGAAGAAGACGGTTTACTATCTACTCGGACGTTCGATACTTTACGGATCTAATACTTAGCTTAATAGTATTAGTAGGTATATACTATATCGCTAATATTAAGTGTTACTACCTCGTATAGCATCGAGATATACGCCTTAGGAAGAGTAGATCTCTCTAGGCGTAAGAGGTCGGCGTTAGTAGCCTACGATCGACCTAGGCTATAGTACGCTTCGGCGACCGCCGTAGGGAGGGTATTATAATCGTTTAGACGTTTAAAAGATATCTGCCTTAGAGAAGGCTAACTAGCTCGTACCTAAGGACTAGAACCGCTAGCTCTAGCCCTACTAGTAGGGGTAGTAGTAGTATCCGTCGGTATAGCTCTAGGGGTAAAAGGAAGGCTCGGTAGAAGTAGCGGTTAGATAGGCCCTAGCGACGGAGCTCTAGGCGCGATAGAGCTACTATTCTTAATTAAACTCGCAGAGTTAGCGTTATAGGAAGGCTCCGTAAATTCAACGTCTATCGGTCTAGAAGAATCGAGAAGGTCGCCGAAGTTATAGTAATTATCGAAAGCGTCTAGACCGTATTTATTAGGGGCCTCTATATCCGGTAGCGTCGGACCTTGCCTCTCGGCGTCCTATATAACGCTATCTCTAGGCAAGACAGACTAATCGTCCTAGTTATAGTCGCGACCTATCGGACTTAGTAGAGTATAGATGCTAGAAGCGCCGCTTACTAATATAGATATAGAATCGGACCTGCGACTAACGCTCGGAATTGTAACGGTAGGTAAACTCTACGCCGAATGCAATAAAGGAGATAGTATTAGACGTAACGGGTCGACAGTATATAACTCGTACGTAGGCGGAGTATAGGGACGCTTAGTAGATAAAGACATAAGAAAGGGGGAACGATTAGATAGCGTTTTAGATAAAACACCTTACGTATATAGATAGATAGATATTTCATTTGCCTATTATAGTGCCTTTCGGCCTATATAGGTCTGTTTCTATATATTGTTTTAGGTAGGAAACTAACTTAGTTAGTAAAAACCTCCCTTCTGTCCTATTTATAAGTATTACCCTTCCTCGTTTCCTTGTTTTCCTTCCTTTAGGGTATACTAGTGTTATAGTTGTTATCCTCTAACTACCTTGCCTGCTGCCCTACCCTTCTTTCCCCCTCTTCTTCCCTCCTTCTTATCTACTCCTTAGTTTCCCTTGCTAGTACGAATTGTTGTATAAATCCCTGTTTAATAATCTACTTTACTATCCTCTTTAGGTCTTCTTTGCTCTAGATTAGCTTATCGTATTCCTTTTCTATTGCTTTTAGTCTCTAATTACTTCTGCCTTCTAACTATTAAGGGCAGACTAGTAGCATATACTCAGGGTTCTAAGATTGGTAGCTATATTAGTAAGCTCTACTTTTAATTCCTAGGACGTTTCTTCTAAATAGGTAAGATCTGAGTCTAATGTGTTTAGATCTAATTTAGATAGCTAGGCTTACCTCGGCCCTATTTAGGTCCTTATAGAGCTAGTAGTTGTATTAACTAAATTTAATTAGTGCCTTTAGGGTTCCTAGTCTAACTTGTGTTTTGTTCTATTCCTGCTCCTATAGGTGTCTAGCAATTAATTCTGCTAGGCTTTGTTTCTCTCCCTTTAGCTTGTCTTCTTTTAGCCTTATATTTGGTCCCTAAAGCTCTTTCTCTAGCATTTCTCTTATTAAGACTCTATATTGCTCTAGGTCTTTGACTTTCTAGGGAGTTATTTATAGTCTGTCTCGCCTCCTAGTCCTAATACACTAGGCTTTTATCTTGTCTAGTGCCTTTTAGATAGTCTATTAGGCTAGGTATTCTATTGTCTTTGCTACATATTAGTATCTTAGTCCCTTAAAGTATTGTTTAACTAGTAGGATCCCTAATTCCATTTCCACTACCCTTATTAGTGTAGTTTTGTATGCTCCTAGGACTTTCTTTAGGCTTTAGGTTTAGGACCTGCTAACTAGTTGCTTAATTCTCTTTAGTGTTTTCTCTTAGGCTGTCTATATCTGTGCTCTATATAGCATTGCTAGCTTAATAATTGCTTTGTATATAACTTTAGCTTTCTCGAATGTAGCCCCCTATATAGAGGCTATAAGCCTATTAATAGATTACATATTAGCATCTACCCTCTGCTTTACCTTCTTTACTTATAGTCCCTAATTTAGTTTTAGATCTAGCTAGATCCCTAGTACCCTAAGCTCTACTAATAGTTGGGTTTTAAAGCCTTAGATAGTAATTAATTGCTTTATATTGTAGGTTAATTTAGCCTTACTAAAGTAGATAAGCTAGTACTTTTCTAGGGCGAATTTTGCTCTATACCTCCTTGCCTATTTTTTACACTCCTAGTACTTCTCTTCTAGGATCTTGCAGTTAGTTTCTATTGTCTTAGACTAGGCTAGGATATTTGTGTTATCTACAAACCCTAATACTAATATGTTTTTTAATTCTAGGAGTAGGAGTAGGTCTACTATAAAGATAAGGAAGAGGATTAGGGAGAGTATTAATCCTTAGGGGATTCCCTTTTTAGTTAGTATTAGGTCTAATTTGAATTTGCCTAGAATAAGCTATATTAATCTTTCCTATAGGAAGGACTAGACGAATTAGACTATCTAGTTTAGTATAGCTTTCTATTTAAGTATATATAGGAGTGTAAGGCGGAAGCCGAGGAGGCTTAGCGCTAAGTACGTAGCGACTCTAGCCTATAAGTACGCCCGAGATCTACGCTTAGTAAGCGCGGATACTTCCGATCTTTTGTCGCGGCGTAAGACGCTAGTAAACGGGCGTACTAGTACAGCGGTCTAATATAGTATCCGCGCTTTACGGTTTGTAGGTTAAGGTCGTACGTTCGATTCTCGGCGTGCGTTCTTAGCCGACTAGGCTAATCCTTAGCAGACGTAGCTTCGGAGGTGCCTAATTGCCTTAGGCGCGCGACTCGGCTATAGGCGCACCTGCCTTAGAGGGGTTAGCTTATAGGCTTGTTTGTTTGTTAGATTGCGACGCAATTCTAATTAGATGCTTAGCTATACGTTCGGGTACGGGGCATTAGATTTTATTAGCTCGGCTATACGTTTAGGTACGGGGTATTAGAAGATTTTATTAGCTGCTCGGCTGTACGTGCGGGTGCGGGGTATGCTAAGGCTAACTAGCTACAGGGCCGCAGCTAAGAAAAGGGAAGCGCGTATAAGGCGGAAGCCGAGGAGGCTTAGCGCTAAGCACGTAGCGACCCTAGCCTATAAGTGCGCCCGAGATCTACGCTTAGTAAGCGCGGATACTTCCGATCTTTTATCGCGGCGTAAGACGCTAGTAAACGGGCGCACTAGTGTAGCGGTCTAATAAGGAGCCTTTTATAGGAGACATTATTAAAGGCTCCTAAGATATCGAGGGAGAGGAGGGTTACTACCTAGTTTTAACTATAGTACTAGATATACTTGATCTGTTCTATAATTAGTTCTATAGCTATTAGCGTTAACCTCTTCTTTCTTCCTCCTATCTAGCCTTTAGAAAGGATGTTCCTTTCCTCGGTAAAGGTTATTAGCCTTTTAGCGACAATTTTTTCTAGTACCTTACCTATTATATTAAGTAGGGCTATTAGTCTATAGGCCTTAAGCTGTATATAGTCTTCCTTCTAGGGCTTCCTTAGCACTACTATTAGGGACTTCCTAAATAGTCTTAGGTAGTGTCCTAGTACTAGGCTTTATAAAAAGATATTAGCTAGTGCTAGGGCTAGCCCCTTCCTATATACTTTTAGAAGTTTGTTGTAGATCTTGTCTTCTCCTAGTGCCTTATTGCCTAGAATTTTCTTTAGGATCCTTTTAATAGTTTCGGGTTTAACCTAGGTGTCTCTTAGTGTGCCTAGTAGTAGAGTCTCTTATTCTTTCTCCTTTATGTCTAATAGGTCTGCTTATACTTTTCTATAGAAGAAGTATTAGCCTAGGGCTCTTACTTTCCCTTCTATTGTAGTCTGCATTTGTCCTTATTGGTCTATAATGTCCGGGAATTGTAGTAGTATATCCTTGTCCTATTTAGGTCTCTTTGCCTATTTAGCTATCCTCTATATCTCCTCTAGTTTCTTTATAATCATTCCTATTATAGATCTCTATTCTTATATCTTATCTTTCTTAATCTAGATCTTCTTTTCCTAGTAGGCTTTGTTATAGTTGTCCTATGCTTCCTAGATATAGGTTTGTGTCTACTGCCTCCTAGCCTTCCTTACTGCTTTAACCTTCCTTATATACTTACTAGTCTAGTATAGCTACTAGTATAGTAAATGTTTCTTTGCTAGGGTATGCTTTCTAGCTACCTGTTTTAGGATTCCTATTAGTTCTTCTACTGCCTTATTAATGTCCTCTAGCCTTAGTAGGTGCTTTATTAAGAGTTCCTCTAGTTTTAGGTCCCTTTCTAGTTCCTCCCTAATCCTATCCTATTAGGCACCTTTCTAGTTAAGCTTCTCCTCTAGTTCCCTTTCCTAATTAGCTTAGACATTTAGCTTAATCTGTACCGGGAAGTAGTCTAATGATTCTTCTAGTTCCTAGTTAACCCTATATCTTGTAATCCTATTCCTAATCTAATATAATGCAAAGTATAGGTCTAGTATGCTGCTGCTTCCTCTTGCCTCCTAAGTAATTAGTCCCTTTAGGGTAACAATTTCTATTCCTTCCCTCTCTAATATATTAATTAGTCTTCCTACTAGGAAGTAGTAAGCTAGGGTAAAGTCTAAGCCCTAGAGGGGATAGTAGAGGTTGAAATCCCTAAGTAGGATTTAGTAGGTGTTCCCCTAGATAACTCTAGGTAGTCTTTCTAGGGTTTTTAGTTAGGTACTGCTTCTTAAGTCTAGTAGTGGGTTGTATATACAGTAGACTTAGAGTATACCTTAGGATGTCTCTACTTAAACTAATGTTAGGTCCCTATTCTCCTATAGTATAGCCTGCTAGGTTTCTATATCTATCTCCTTACTAATGTAGTATTAGCTAGTAACCGGCCCTATACACCTAGGCTGAGTTTTGAGCCTATATAAGAGGCCTCCTTCTATATTGTAGATAGAGCACTAACCTCGTACAGTACGTTGTTTATGTTACACTTCTACAATACCTATATTATAGGGCTCTAGTCTTCAGCCTAAGCAACCGTCTTGTCATCCTATTATGCTAAATATAGCTGCCTATATTGCTATAGGTTATGTTACCCTCGGTAGCCTATACTATTACTGCTAGTAGTAGTAGTAGTTTTGGTTTCCGTCCTTTATTAGAGCCGAAGGTAGGGCTATCTCTTTATATCTAACAGGTTCGGGTATATTAAAGGTGGTCTCTAGGTACGAATAGCTATAACTAAAGCGAGGGCACGATAAGAGCCTACGGTACGGACGATACCGAAGTATCTTAAGGGGCTATTACGACAAGTAGAGAAACCTCTTAACGAGGGCATCGCTTTAACCCCGAAAAGCTACAAACCCTTAGGACTGTTACAGCTTAGGGCCTAGTCTATAGCTATAGCTAGCTTCTAAGGACTCGGCTCCGGGTCGAAGACCTATTTAGTACTACTTACTCGAGATAAGCCCCGCCTAAGGAGGAGATAGACTAATTACCTATCGGCCTTACTTAGTTTGCTAAGACCATTAATTGATAGCAAATACGGATTGTAGGTCGGATAGCCGGGGAGTCCCCTATTAATCGGGTAGGGCGTTCCTAGATTCGTAGCCTCGCTTAGATAGTACTTAGCCTTCTACTAGAAAAAGAAGGCTACCGCCCCCCCGCCTAGCTAAAGGAGATACGAGCTAGTTTCTAGGATCTAGGTGTAAATAGAGATTGCAGTCTCTCCCTCCGAGCGGCTTTTGTCCAAAATCTACTAAACTCAGCTCCTAGAGGTAGTTAGGCGACCCCTAGGAGGCTAAATCCTAATGCTACCCCGGGGGTAATACTAGGAGAAACAGCCTAATACACTACTCTCTCGCATAGCAATATTATAACAAACTAAACAGACTAAAGTTACTAAAAACACATTTATATAGTATTCTATTTCAACTTTATATAATATTCTATTTCAACTATTTCAACTATTTTATAACAATCGAATAAGCTCTAGCTCTAGCGAAAACGAACATCGAGAATTAGCGGAATCCTCTAAATCCGAAAACGCCCCTAATCCTATTAACGAAGAAATTAGGCGGCGACTAGTTAATATAAGTAAGCCTCCTACGCCCTCTACGCTAGAGGCGCTCTATACTGTCCTTATAAAAATGATAGAGAAGCAAACTAAGCTTCTCCGTTAAAACAAGCGTCGCCCGCTAGAGCTAGGGAGTAGGGCAAATCCCCTATTCGAAGGGTGGAACGCTATAGCACATATTAAGCGCTTTAAGGAAGGCTTAGTTAATTACGAGCTCGATAGAGAATCCGACTAGTACAAGATTCGGTCCTTTACGAGGACTACCTCCTCTAAGCTTTACCGAACCCTTAAAACCCTAGTTAGCTACCTAGAAAAGGACGACAAGTCTAATACCAACTAGGAGACCTTTAAGATAGCCTTTATAAGGGAGTATCGGGAGCGCGATAGCTGTCGTATTAAAGGTAGTCGTACGTAGCTCGAGTCCCTCTGCTTAGTAAGGCGCACTAAGGATAACGACCTAAAGGGGTATGTCTGCGAGTTTGTCGAGTTAGCGGATAGCATCGAACAGAGTAATCTCGAAAACTCTTAGAGAACAAGGCTACTCCTCTAGGGGTTGCCGTAGCCTATAGCTTAGCGTATCTTCCGTCGCTATAAGCTTAGCGAGTCCGATCCTAAGAGTTTTAGGAAATATAAAGAGGTCCTAGTGTGTATTAAGGCCGACATTAATAGTATAGCCGATGCGAGGAAGTTTATCTACGGCGAAGACCGGAATAACCTAGCGTAGGTTAGGAAAGAAGCCTTAGTAAGCAAGGGACCTAAGTTCCTTCCTAAATCGCAAAGTAGTCCTAAGACCGTAACTCCTACTATTACTAAGTACTCTTAGGATATCGCGGACTTAGCTGAATCCCTAGCCTAGCTAAACCTAAATACGAAAGCATTATAGCGAGTTAGGGAGGTTATTAATACTACTATACTAGGCGATGTACTACTAGTCTACTAGGTTTCAGATCCTAACTACCCTAAAGCCCCTTTAGTAGATGTCTACGCTATGCGGAAGATCTATTCTAACTTAGATAGCAAGTGCTAGATGTATAGCGGGTTCAAATATGTCTAATCCTCCTGCCCTATCTAGAAAGAGCTTCTTAAAAAGAAGCTTATTATGTAAGTAAATAGCCGATTCTACTATATAGACACCGGCGATAAGATTGATTTCGAATAGGATCGGAGAGCCCCGAAGCTGCCTTAGCTAAAGACCCTTCTAGAAAAGAAGTATAGCGGCAAGATCGAGTTTAAGGACACTAGGAACAGTACCCTCGCCGCTATTACTAAACGAGAAACTTAGAAGGTTAGGGCAAAACAGGTTAAGGAGCGAAGTAGTAACGGAACTATTAAGCCTATTAAAGTCAACTTTGTTTCTTAGGATCCGGACGCAGTTACTAATGTTTACGCGGTTACTAAGAATAGTATAGATGTCTACGCTACTATACGGTCTCAGACCTAGTCCTAAAGCAAGGGCAAGAGCCCTTAGAACCCTACTCGCCCTAGTACAGTAGCCCCTACTAGGGTACTAAAGAACAAGGCGGCCGATAAGGCTAAGTAATAGCGAGAGTCAACTGCTAAAACTAAGACTCTCTAGACAGCTATAGACCGCGCTACCCGATCTAGCACCGTACCTAGCACCGCCCCTAGTACCCTACCTATAGAAAGCCTAGTCGTCCTAGAGACTCTAGAGGTCGATATAGAGGATGTTGCTACTAACATTAGTAGTACCCTAGGTCTAGCTAACCTACCGGCCTATAAGCGAAAGTTATCCGATCTAAAGAGCTTTCGCTTTAATAGGTATATAAAAAAGTATAGTACTAGCCTAGCTAACTCCTTAGACACAAAGGCAAACGCTCTCTTCTAGGCTTTATAGTTTCTAGACCTCAAGTCTAACGTATCTATAGGTAAGCTGCTAGTATACGGTTTGCCTACTAACCTATTCTAGAGCCGAATCCCTAACGATACTACCTTTATAAAAGACCTCGCTACCCTCCGACGAAAACAGGGACGAGAAGACTATATCGACGTCTCTTCCCTATAGTTCCTTCCTAAATTTTCAGGTGCCTAAGAGTTAGTAGAAGGCGAATCGGTAACCTACGAGAACTAAGAGACTATCGATAATACTAACGAAGAGGGAGTTAAGGAGATAGGCCGAGGGGATAGTAATAATCCCGACCCTACTCTAGTTTTAGTTTCTATTAAAGCTGTCCGATTTACTAGCTAATAAATCGGTCGAGTAGGACCTCCTCAACCTAAGGAACTTTACTCTATCCCTAATAATATAGACCTTTCCGCAGTTACCCGTTCCTTCGCCGTCGTCCCTGCTATCTATATTTAGGTTACTATCGGGAGCTATAGTTAATAGATGCTAGCAATGCTTGATAATGGTTCGGAGTTACTTATTATAAGTAAGCGTTAGGCTAAACAACTTAGGCTACCGATAAACAGAGACATTTCCCTCGGTATATAGGGAGTAAATAGGGAGGTTGCGCTAGTAGGTGCTTACTATAATGTTATAGTAGACGCCTTCGGCATATGCTTTTCCTTTACCTTCTAGATTGCTGCCGACCTAAATACGCTAATTATTCTAGGTCGACTATAGTCTCGCATAATCCGAGGTATCTAGCGCAACTGCGACGATAGCTCCTAGGAGGGAACTATTACTAACTAGAAGGGCAACCGAGTCGTATTTACTAGTTATGTCGGAAATACTAGCTACAAGTCCTACGAGGATATCCTTACTGCTTCTAAACGGTCTTCGGGAAACGCTACGGCGCGGTTGTAAGACCGGCAATCTGCGCTATAAGTTAGTATAGCTTAAATAGGTCATTTCTAGAAGTGCGCCGCTCTGTACGTTAAGGCAAGTTTCTAGGTTCTATACTAAGAAGACGAATGCTCGAAGCGATAGCGAGCATAACATAACGACTACCTAATATACGAGTAAAGGTGATAATGCTGTCGCAAGTATTACTACCGGACGCGGGTCTACCCGAACTAACTAATTAGAGCGCGAGTCTAATACTACCCCGGGGGTGTTATTACGAATCTAACGTTTTCGCCGGCGTTATAAATCAGGACTACTAGCTATACACCTATCGACTTAAGGAAACTTCTAAAGAAGTTTACGCGCTGTTTTGTTACGCTAATCTCTAAGCCTAGCGATAAAGAGAGCGAGCTCGGGTTCGACAATCGATTAGTATATATACCCTATACAAGAGGGTAGCTAACAAGATTAAGCCTATAAAGGGCAGCGTATACATTACCGATAGGTCTAATCCTAGCGGGAATCCTAACTAGCGACAAAAGTGCCTTAATTAGGAGGCGACACTACTACCTAGGAATAGTCCGTACGATTAGAAGTATATTACTAAAAAGTTTTCTACTATCCCTAGGGGGTTAAGGCTAATAGAGGAGAGGCTTGCGAAAATCAAACCTAGCATCGAGCTTTCGGATCGTAAACTAGATTTGCTATACGAGCTTCTATATAATCGCGAGGCCGTATTAGCATATAATTTCACTTACCTAGGTAGAATAAATCCGGAGGTTGCCCCTCCGTAGAAGATCCGAACGATCGAGTATAAGCCTTAGGCTTACCTAGGTTTCAAGCTAAACCTAAGCCTACGAGGTGTAGTTAAGGACATAATACGACAGCGTATAAAGGCTAGTACCTTAGAACCTTCCTATACCTCGTATCGCAATCTATACTTCCTAGTTTAAAAGAAGATAGCTCCTAGGGAACTAAAGAAGTACCGTCTAATTAACGCTATATAAAAGTTCAACGTAGTTACGATTAGAGATGCTAACCTTCCCCTAGAGACTAATAGGTTCTCGGAAGCTTTTGCTAACTGTATTGTAGCCTTACTAGTTGATGTTTTCTCGGGCTACGACTAGATCCCTCTCTATCCTAATAGCCGCAACCTTACTAGTTTCGAGATATCTCTTAGGCTATACAGACAAACTACCCTCCCCTAAGGGGCAACTAACTTAGTAGCCTAGTTCGTTCGCATTATAAACCAAGTCCTCGCGGCCTATATCTCCTATATAGCGATGCCTTTCCTCGACGATATCGGCATTAAGGGCCCTAAAACTAGGTACGATAATAAAGAAGTAGAGCCTAGTATCCGTAGGTTCTTTCTCGAACACATTTAGAACCTCGATAGTGTCCTCTACGACCTAGAGCGAGCTAACCTAACGGTATATAGGGAAAAGCTTTAGCTCCTATATAAACGAATAAACATTGTCGGGTTTGTAACTAATAAGAACGGCCGCTATCCTAATAATATACGGGTCCTAAAGATAGTGTCCTAGCCGGATCCTACCTATTAGAAGGATGTCCGAACCTAGCTTAGAGTAGTCTCCTACTTCCGCATCTAGGTCGAGAACTTTGCATTAGTATATAAGCCCTTATACGCCTTACTTAAGAAGGATGCTAAGTTCGAATAGACCTCCGTTTACTAAGCGGCTAAGGATATAGTAACTAAGGCGCTCGTTAGTGTACCTACCCTAACATCTATTAACTACTTAGAGGGTGCGGGTTTAATAATTGTTGCTATCGACTCGAGCGGGGAAGGCTATAGCGAGATACTAATATAGTATAACCGTAAGGAGCTATCCTTACGTTATCCTATTAGGTACGACTCCGGACTATAGAAACCGATCGAGGCCCGATACGATACTAGCAAGCGAGAATGCCTTAGAGTCTATAAGGCTCTAAAGAAGTTCCGACTATAGCTCTTTAGTGTATTCTTTCGCTTAGAAATCGATACTTAGACGCTAGTCTATTAACTTAACCGTATAGCCTCCGACCTGCTAAACTCTGCGATAGCTCGGTAGGTTGCCTAGATCTATTTGTTTAATTTCGATGTCTTCTACGTTCCTAGCAAGAAGCATACTAGACCGGATAGCCTTTCTAGAAGGCCCGCTATAGAAGAGGACATCGCCGAGATAATAGAAGAAGAGGATATCGATGCGGTAATTAACCGTATCTTCTTCGCTGCCTTCTATATTAATGCTATACTAGCGATTACTAGGCCTGCTGCCGACGACTAACCTAGCGACTAACCTAGTAACTAGCCCGACGAGAGCCCTACTACTAACGATAACGACTAGGCTAAAGCTAAGGCGGATAAACTAGAGAGGGATAATATCCTTAATAGGGTCTACTCCGACGACTCCTATTATATCGCCTACTTCCTAACCTATGCGAAGAAAGCGCCTAGCCTATTAAAGAGTTAATATCGTCGGGTTATTCGCTATTCTCGACGATTCCTAGTTAAAGATCGAATCCTTTAGCGATAAGCGATAGTTAATACGCCTCTCTAGCGTATTATTAACGACCTAGCAGCCCGATAAGAGATCCTTCGTTCTGTTTACGATAAGCTCGGCTACCGGGCGGCGGAGGGCACCTTCGATGTCCTTCGTCGGCGCTACTAGTAGGATAGCGTATAGGCCGATGTCTCTCGCTACTATAAGAGCTGTCCTAAGTGCAATTTTAGGAATAGCTACCGTCGGCTAGGCGAGCTACGTATCCCCGCTACCTAATTAGTTAGTAAGCGATAGTACGGTAATAGGGTTTATCTAAGCCGGAACAATAGCCTCTATATTATTTAGGAAGGTCTTTCTCGATAGCCTAAAGCCTATTATTTCTATAAGGGCTGCGGCGCTATTAATGCTCGTAATATAGCTACCTTTCTGTTTAAAGATCTCTTTTGCCGCTAGGGAACGCCCTACGAGATTATCTTAGATAACGCTACGAACAATATAGCTAAAGAAGTTTAAGCACTGCTTGTTTCGTATAGGGCGAAGAACGTTCGTATCTCCCCGTACTATCCCTAGTCGAATGCCATTATTAAGCGTAGCTATCGGTCTTTAATCGATGCCCTATCTAAGATAACTAATAGAGGGGACAGGTCCGTTCCTATCTCTACCCGCGTTCCGGCCCTTCTCTAGGCGGATCGAACTACTATTATCGATACGACTAGACTTACGCTAGTAGAGCTTATAATTAGGAGGGACGCCGTTCTTCCTATTAAGTTGTCCTATCGCACGTATAGCGTTTACGACTAGGGGTCTGTTCGTACTAGAGTAGATCTCCTTACCTTACGCGCTAAGGCTCTTAAGGATATAACTACTACTTCTTAAGAGGGTCTTGCTCGACAACGGCGCCTCCGTAAAGAGGCTAAGCAGTATTTTAATGACTATAATGCTATTAATTAGAAGCCTCTAAAGGTTGGCGATATAGTTCTCCTATACCGGTCCGAGTTAGAGTATAGTTACTCCTACAAGCTAGCCTTTAAATAGAAAGGGCCTTATAGAGTATAGGAGGTCCTTTACGATAGTTCTACGTACCGGCTTTAGGAACTTAATAGTGCTACCTTAAAGCACTCGCACCCCCGGGCTAACCTAAAGAAGGTCGTCGAGTTAAGAGAGCCTACCCGTCCTCCCCCGACCGAGGAGGAAGTTAATGCCTCTATAGACCCTCTACCGACCTTAGATGCCTATCGAGAGGAGGATCCTGCCGCGATTATAGATCCTGTTCTGCCCGATAACTATACGCATCCCTAGATATATCTTAGTAAGCTATTAGGAATAACTTATAAACAAAGGGAGGGTTATATACGTATTAATTGCGCGTAGAGCATTTCCGATATTGATTCCGATAGTAAACTAGACTTCTAGCTATCTAACTCTAACTCCGAGGAGGAGCTCGACTAGTCTAGCGACGAAGACTGCCTAGAATTATAGCTAGATGATAGATCCCGAGACTAAATAATTGCTTGCTCTTCCTTGCCTCTATCTGCCTCTACTACGTTGCTTCCTTGCTCTTATTAATCGTTCTCCGCGCTATTAATGCAGTGCCGCCCTATAGCTTTAGTCCTTACTGCTTGTTCCTACGGTATTAATGCTTATAGTTATTGCCCTCTTTTGCTTTTACTTTATCTATTGTTTTGCTCTTTAACCTTCGAGATGTTGCTATAACCTTATTCCTTTGCTCTTGTTTCCTTAGATAGAACTATACGAGGCGTGTTTTCCTAATAATACCCCGGGGGTAGTATTAGGAAAACGGCCGAACCTAACTCTCTCCCTTCCTAGCTCTTAGATAGACATAGCAACCTAGGCCGATAGCCTCTAAGAATAGGGACCTTAGGCTATTAAGCTTAGCGTTTAGAAGAAGGAAGAAGGAAGAAGGTAAACGTATAGACTACCTTTACGTGCTTACTAATGTAAAAGGTAATGCTGCATCTATAACGGTAGTACTATAGGCTAACGCACTAACGAATCAGCTGCGCTAGGCCTAGGCGACTTGCTCCTCGTTACCGAGCATCTCTAGAGAAAAGCTAATACTACCCCGGGGGTATTATTAGTCCCGCTAGCTTTACTACTATAGATTTCTACTAAGGACTCGAACTAACTAGTTACATTTCGAGTGCGCGAGAATCTACGATAGCTAAAGGTTAATAAAGGCGCGTAGTCGCTACTAGTAATTAGCTAGATCGATTGTTAAACTTTAGCCTATCCTAATAACAAAGAGGTCTCGTATGCAGCTTTACTTTTATATATAGCCGTTATCCGTTTGCTTTACTAGCGCGGAATACACGGACTACGTTACCTTCGTACTATATTTAAAGCGAGCTTCCTAAGCTCCTTCTTCTACTCGATTACTAACTAACTCGCTACCGCCTAACTACCCCCCCCCCTTCTATCTAAACCCTTTAATTATTATTGTTAAGCAACGAACACACTTATAAACTCGTTTACAATCTACTTCGGTCGACTATGTCTTCCGGCGCCCCGAATCCGCTAGGCGCTAGCAGTAGTAACGACCTACCTGCCCCTATTAACCTAAGCCTAGCCGCCCTAGTTCCGATCGAAGCCCTATCCGACAGCGCCTTAGCTACTGCAACTAGCCTCGAGCACTGCTTCTAGATCGTTACCGCCCTTAAAGACCCTTAAGAGAAGATCTAGAACGCTCGCACCCTGCTACGCGTTATTAATAGGAACATTAAGAAGGCTACTATCTTAGTTGCGTACGGTATAAACAACCTACGTTAGTCTATCGGTAAGCGTATCTTTAAACGCGAGGTTCTTAACGATATAGATATCGAATAAGCCTTTCCTATTGTCTATAGCCTCGAGACGGCCGGTACCTAGATTCGTTTGCGCTTTAAGACCCTCGACTAGGCCTTCGAACATTAGGGAGGACTAAGCAGTCTTCCGAAGAGCCTTATTAACTTCGCCTACGGTAGACAAGAGCGTACTAAGTAGGTCTCTTCGTTTGTTAATAAGTATAAGGTCCGTCGTTAAGGCGCCGAACACCTTTCCCGTACTATAATCTATCGCGTATCTACCGCTAGCAAGAAGGTAGGCAAGTAGCTACTTAACTTGTCCTTTACGCTTAACGACTTTACGACAGCCTACTAGAAGAAGTACTACGATACGATTGTCTAGGTCGATCTTAACGTATAGACAACTAAGGATCTACTAAAAGAGAAGGGCTATCGTATTAATAGTGCAGGCTTTATTGTTAAAGGTTAAGAGGCTCCTATCGTTAATGTCCTTAAATGTAAGGCTCTTCGCCTAGAAACCGAGGCCGATATAGCTACTAGTCTTGCGCTCGCTATAGAAATGTAGGCTAAAGATCGTCGCTCGACCCGCAACCGTAAGGTCCCTTAAGAAGTTTAAAACGAGCGCGCTAAGGCCGAAGCAGCGCGCAAGAAGGCATTGTATGCTCGCTAGGCCCTCCGCAAGGCTACTAAGAAATATAGCACTCCTTCTAGTACCGACTATAGTACTAACTATAGTACTAACTATAGTAACTCGGATGTTAATATGCTAGATATACTACTAGAAGATGTCTCCTCCGAAGGCTCCTTTAGCGAGCGTAGAGATAGAGGCCTCTCGCCGATCCTATTAACTAAGAACATCTGTAGTTCTTATAAGGGCGACTCTATTACGCACCTTATTACTAATATCGATATAGTTCCTAAAGCCGATATAGGTAAAGCTCCTACCGCCCTATCTATCTATTAATAGCTCGACGACCTTAG
Organism: Pseudocercospora fijiensis CIRAD86; assembly: GCF_000340215.1. NCBI lineage: Eukaryota > Fungi > Ascomycota > Dothideomycetes > Mycosphaerellales > Mycosphaerellaceae > Pseudocercospora > Pseudocercospora fijiensis. The sequence goes on from NW_006921532.1 coordinate 6,265,869, forward strand.
TAAGCTAGGGGAAGAGCGGTTCACTATATATGCTAACTATGTTAAGAAGGCTGCTAAGGTCTATAGTCTCTATGCTAGTGCTAAGGCGAGTGTCCTCGTCGGTCGCCTATTAAAGATTAGTCGCGAGGTTGCTAATTAGGATGCCTTTACTGCCCTTAAGACTAGTTATACTAACTAGTTTCCTAGACGCCCTACTGCCGCCCCGACCTCCCTAGGACTCTACGTATTCAACCCTACTAGCACTATTACTCGCGATCTTACGCTAACTAAGCGTCGCTACAAGTTAATTACTAGCATTCTCGGACAAGGCACCTCCTTCGACCGCTTTCGTTAGACTAGTAATACTATCTTCCCTCGAGTCTTCGGTTAGATATAGTCGCCTCGTAGAGCGCACCTTCCTCTTATCGTCGACCTAATATAGGAGGAGTTTCGCATATTCTTTTAGCATATGCGTAAACTGCCTAAGTCTAAGCAGGAAGGCCGTAATGCCCTTTAGACCTATAGAGTAAGCAACTAAATCGTCCGTTAGTATCCCGCCTTATAGCTCTTAGCCGTTACCCTTCGACCTAATTACGTATACGAGCTTATCTCCGTCCCTAAGCCTACTAAGTACTTTAAGGTAGGTAATAGCGGTTATAAGAACTGCCCTACTAAGGAGACTTCTCGTCTCGGATAAGATATAGTTAAGCTCGCAGCTAGTAAGGGTGCTAGCTATCTGCGTATTAAGGTTTCTCTTATATCTAAAGATAAGACCGCCTATTTAACTATTATCGAGGGCATATACGAACTAGAGGTCTTCGAGAACTAGGTTAAGAAGCTTAATGCCCGTAGCCTAGTTCTACTAAACAAGATTAGCAAGCTTACTAACAAGCACCTTACTAACGACGACCTCGGCTATATGTTCGATAGTTAGCCTAACGAAGGCGAGGCAGCTTAGTAGATCCTTAACCCTCTTAAGGAATACGAAGTCTCTGTTTAGATGCTATACCTTCCGTATAGCGATCTAAAGCCCGAGAGCGACCGTATATCAATCGACCTAGGCTACTCTCGTATTATCGATAGCACTAAGATTAAGGGCTACGACAACTTAACCGTCGCTAAGGTTGCTAAGGCGCACCGCAATCTAACCGCCCTTCTAGGTTCTAATACCTTCGTACCGTTCGCCTTCCCTACCGCTATCTTAGTCGAAGGCCTTAGTTACATTTCCGATGCCCTAGTCGGCAGAATTCCTTAGTTAAGTTACGTTGTTTAGAACGAAGTTAAACAAATCCTCTAGTTTAGTAAGGAGGAGCTTAAGGACTATCTACGCGAGTAGGAGAAGGCTGTATAGGACAAGGCTACTAATCTCCTCGTTAATTAAGCTTACTTCGAGGCAGAGTACTTTAGTACTAATAGCTTTAATACCTACGGAGGAGCTTAGGACAGTCGACTAGCTAATAAGGTTATTGCTAGTAAAGATTACGGCGCATTGAAGCAGCAGTAAGTTAGCGTAGTAGATTGGATGCTTAGGAAGTTGTTTTTGTATATTAATAGAGTCTAGGAATAATACTACCCCGGGGGTATTATTGCGGAGTCTCTAAAAGATAGCCTTAGCTAAGATGCCTAAGGTTACTATATAACTGTTTGTTTTAAGCGCATAATGTAAAGCGTATCTAGTTAGATACGAAGAAAGGGAGGGATATTAGCTAGTAACCGGCCCTATACACCTAGGCTGAGTTTTAAGCCTATATAAGAGGCCTCCTTCTATATTGTAGATAGAGCACCAACCTCGTATAGCACGTTGTTTATATCACACTTCTACAATGCCTATATTGTAGGGCTCTAGTCTTCAGCCTAAGCAACCGTCTTGTCATCCTATTATACTAAACATAGCTACCTATATTGCTATAGGTTATGTTACCCTCGGTAGCCTATACTATTACTGCTAGTAGTAGTGGTGGTTTTGGTTTCCGTCCTTCAGTAGATACATATCCTTAGGGCTCCCTAGTTGTAGATAATTAGGTAGTATCTTAGGTCTTTAACTGTTACTAGTCTCTTTATATGTAGGTTAAGCTAGGGCTCTTAGATTGCAATAATATAATATTCTTTTAGGTTTAGTGCTTAAAGGAAGCTCCTCTGTACCTTATCTTTGCTCTTATTAACATTATACTATATAATGTTCAGTAATGTTGCAATATTTATTAGGTTTTATCCATTTCGTTTCCCTATAAGTTTTCCTTTAGTCTTCCCTTACTTTAGACTAACATTTAACTAAGCTTTGTCTACCCTGCTTCCTTTCCTATAATATTAAGGTATCTTAGTCTCCCTAGCTACTAGTAGCTCTCTTATGCTAGTAAGGCCCTAAATATAAACCTATTATCTTGCCTAGACCTCTTTTATAGTACTTAGCTAGGTTGCTTCTATACCTAGCTGCCCTAGCTTATTATATATCTTTTTAGTATATTGATTCTAGCTTCCTTTACCTTCCTAGCTGCCTGTATTCTCACTAGGCATTCCTTCGCCTAAGAGGGGTGTCTTTTAGTATAGCATACACATCTTGCTTCTCCCTTATATACTTTGCATTCTTTAACCTAGTAATCCCCTATATAATAGGAGCAGGTATTAGTTGTCTTTATGCACTTAGCTGCTAAGTGTCTATAGTATTGACATTTAAAGCACTGCATTATCCTATAGTTGCTTCTATATATCTCTGTTTCCAATCTTTTAAAGTCCTAGAACAACCCCTAGTCTAGCACTATATTAGCTTGCTCTACACTCCCTACCTAGATAATTAGGGAAGACTGCTTCTTAGTCTCTTCGATTTTCCTTTTAATCTATACTACTTTTGTAATCTTTAGGCCTAGGTATATAGCTTGGTTTTGTCTCTATAGGCTCTTAATATCCTGTTCTTCCTTAAAGCTTCTTATTATACTATAGGCTATAATTATAAATTGCTATTAGGAGACCTTTGCTGTTTTCCCTATCTTAGTTGTCTATTCTTTTTGTGTTTCTAGCTTCTTTTTGTCCTGCTCTTATACTATAAACAGCTTAATTACCCCTTTACCTTCGTTCCTAGCCCTAATTACCTCTTTAACTGCAATTCTTTCTATAATCTCTTTCCCTATAAGTCCTTAGATTTCCTTTTACTCCTATAGGTCCGTAATGTAGACTCTAACTACTATCCTCGGGGGTTTTAGCGCCTCCTAACTAGCTACTACTACCTAGGTGCGGTAGTTTAGGCTTATCTCCTATTGTTTCTTCGTAATCTTTGCTACGACTATATTAGCTACCTTTGTAATTATATAGCTTGCCTAGTTGTGGATTGCTTTTAGTCCTCTAAGGAGTTCTAAGATTATTATCCTATATACCCTCTTAGGGGTTCTTCTATCTTCCGCCTTTAGTACCTCCTCTACCCTCGTATATAGTACTTTCTATTCGTCCTCCCTTCCTTCTTAACTGTCTTCCCTTCGTCTCTAATTGTTCGCTGCTATTCTACTTCTATATAGTAGCTACGCCTACTATATACCTTTAATCGACGATATAGCTTACCTTACGTATATAGCGATAATACGCTAGAGAGGTCGCGCGTCGTCCCTAACGCCTCTAACGTATCGTTAACGATAGGACTTGCTCGACGTAACCTAGGTAATAGTCCGGTAGATACGTCGTCGTACGCTAACTATAGATATATAGTATTAGAATCGTAGTTGCTATAGGCAGAAAGTTAGGCTTTCTATTAAAGTTAGGGAATGTTATCGCTCGAATGCTAACTTACGCGCTAATATACTACTAGAGTATAGACTCTATAGAATCGTCCGTTCTTCCTCTAGAAGTTAGATACTAGTTTAACGATCTAATAGAATTTATATTAACGCAGTTCGACTACTAGTCTAGGAGCGGGACTAGTAACAAGAATATAGTTATACGGAAACGATAGCCTAGTAGAAGATTAGGAGATACCCGCTCTATACCTCGTCTCTTTATCTCTATATAATATCGTTTAGAACGGATTATCGTCTTATATAACGTTTATCCCTATCGACATTTTAACTAGTAATAGGGAACTAGATCTCCGCTTCGGCTTCGGCTATCGTCGCGAACGCTATAACTTAGATAGACTATCGTCCGATATTAGGTTAATTATAAAGTCGGGCGGTACGAAAGAGCTAGGTATTGCTCGCTTCTTACCTTTCCTCGCGCTCTCTATATCCGGTAGCGTAAGTATCGGGCGCTTAGATTTAGAAGAAGATAGAGTAGATAGAGAAGACATTTTGCGTAAGGAAGAGCTAAGCGAGTACGCCGTACTATAGAGTTCGAAGAATCGCGGCCTTTCGTACGAAAAGCGAGGTAATTACGACGTACTATTAGTAGACCGACGATATCGAGGCGTCCTTATATACTACCTCTCGGAGATAGGGACAATTCTAAGAGCGAGCCGTTGTTTTCTCGTAGAGATCGTCGATAATATAAGCGTTAAGGTACGCCTCGGAAATTAGGATCCTAGAGCGGTATAAGATATACGAATCGTAAAGAGTCGATATTAGGGATCTCGGTTAGGAGGGACCGCGGCTATTAGCCTACCTACCTCTAATGCTTACTAGTTCTAAGTTGTTTATAGATAGAATAGCTAGATGTTCGATATTACGAAAGAAGTCTAAGATCTAGGGAGGACGAATCGCGAAGAATCGATAGTAGAGACCCTAGTTAGGAGGGCCTATACGATTAGTACTTGCTTACGAATCGTAATAATTCGGAAATTAATACTAGGAAGTTCCTTTAACGGAGCTAGTTAGATTATTAGAATCCGTAGATTAGAAGATTCCTAGATCCTAAGGTAGTATTAGCGGAGTATATAGATTAAATAAAGGTTACCTAGAATGCTACTCCTATACGAGCCCTCGAGATCTAGTTTAGACAAATTATCCCTAACTAGTTAATTAAATCTAGGGTATATAGTTTGCGAGAGTAGTAGGATACTCGCCGGCCGAGATTACAGAGGAGGACTAAGTACGAATAGTAGGTTCGTATAGGGTAGTTCGTATAGAGGGGAGAGAGAGAGCAAGAGTACTCGGTAGATAGGCGCCTCTTTAACCGATCCTAAGAAAGCTCTACGTTTACCGGCGTAATCTAATCTTACGTAGTATCGATCTCGCAATTTCTCGACGCGGAAAGGCTATAGGCACCCTATAGAGCGCCTAAAGTTAGGAGACTAGTAGGATAGCTACTAGATTCCTTAGGCGTTAAGTAGATTGCTCTATACGGGTCCTACCGGAAGTACTATCCTCTAGTCGCCGATTATTAAAGAGAGATACGTATATAGCTAGGGGCTATTTAGAAAACTAGATCCTACTAGAGCTAGTAGTATTAGTAATAGCCGATTAGAGGTATTAGGCGAGGACGCCTATAACTCGCCTTTAAGCGTCTAAGATATTAGCTTACTAAACGATAGTCCGGTATATCTAGAGATAGTATCGTAGGCGGCGGATGCAGAGGATTTTAATATAGAAGAAGGTAAAGAAGCTATAACGGTACCTACTACGCCTAAAGGAAGGCAGATTGCGGTTAAATATATAGACTAAGCGCCGGTTAAGACTATATATTCTAGGAGGGCAATTTCGGTATTAAAGGCCTAGATTAGCGATACAGTACGTGTACGCTAGCTCGGATAGTGTATTCTTCGGCTTGATTTCCTATACTCGGCGCTCTTAAAGAGCGATGTTCGTTCGGGTAGTATCGCGCAATTCTAAAGACCTTTATTTCGAAACCCCCTAGTCCTAAGTGTATCTCGAAGTAATATACGCGCCGCGTATACGTAGCTACCTATTTGTTTGTATACGTAACGCGATCTAGAAGTAATATATTAACGCGATTGTTAATACGAACTTAGAGCGCGATACGGACATTAACCGTTATTCTATCGACCGCCGCCCTTCTATATACTTTGCGTAGTCTAGTACGACTATTTCCCCCTCGATTTCCTTCGCTAACACTATTATATTAGCGATTAGAACGCGCGCGATAGCGGACTAGGAGGACGTCGATTTTATAGCTATTTAGTAGTAGGAGCTAAACTTCGCCGCTAAGTCGCTCTATAACGAGAATAACGGTATTAAGCCGGAGACTAGCCCTATCTTCGATCGCCTAAGGGAGAACCGTAGAACAGGCTAGTAACCGGATATAGCGTACCGCGATAACCGCTACTACGATATATACGCTAACGAGATCGTAATAGCGGTTAATAGAAGGATAAACGCGAAACTAGATACTAAGTTTATAAGTATTAGCGCCGCGTATAGATATCGAAACTAGAGCTAATAGTAACTAGACGTACTAGTACGAAATAGTAGACGGTAGCGTAGTCGAGCTTACCTTTTAGCCGAAGGACGATAGCTCTCCCTATCCCTTTAATCGTTATAACTTCTTAGAGGCAGATAGCAAGATTCCGGCTCTAAAGAGATTCGTAAGTTAGCCCGTCGGAAAGGATTGCCTATTTTTGATCTCGTACTAACCTCTATAGGCTCGGATAGGTATATTAGGGCGAGCTCCGTTTCCGGACTATCGCCGTAGAAGACTACCCCCTCGCCGAATACCCCCTCCCGCTTCTCGTATACCCTATCCTCGACCCGCGGTCGCCTTCCTTCGAATTAGTAGGTAAGGTATAGCTATTCTATACCTTCGACCCGAGGTAGCTAAGCTATATCTCGACTAGCGGACCTAGTACTAATCTAACCCTACCTAGTAAATAGGCCCGCCTATTCTATTTTCTAGTAGAAGGCACTTAAGGCCTCTAATATAATATTACGTTCCGCTCCGTATAAGATAGGGAGAACAAGTATCGGCCCTAGATATTAGAGAAGGCGTAGAATAAGGCTAGCTTTAAATATACGGACTAGTAACCTAAGATATTATAGAAGTAGGGAGTTAGCGACGTATACCTAAAGGCTATTAACGAGCTAGAGTTTAGAGGTAATTAACGGCCGTATCTAAAGATATCGCGATTCCGGTAGTACCTAAATCGGTAGAAATAAAATAAAAATAGTCCTACCCTTACCGTCGCCCGTATCGAACTATATATTTTACTCTCCTCTTCTATACTCGCTACCGCCGCGAAAATTGTACTAACCGTATATGCCGCTAATCCTCTATTTACTCCCTACTCTTTCGGCGTCGCGAAATGCTAGTAAGACGTATCGATCCGCGCTATCCTAATAGCAAAAAGGGAGTCCCTTTCCTAAACCTTGCCCGCTTCTCGCGTCGTCTCCGCTAGTCCTCTATTTACTATCTACGCTTTCTTCGTCGCGAAATACTAGTAAGATATATCGATCCGCGCTATCCTAACGGCGAAAAGGGAGTCCCTTTCCTAAACCTTGCCCGCTCCTCGCGTCGTCTCCGCTAATTCTCTATTTACTCTCTACTAATACTATATATACTTCTATAGCGAAGAAAGGCGAGGTCGGATAGGAGCGGCTTTCTAATACGTAACCGGAGCTAAGCGAGCGGGGACGCTTATAGCCGCTACGTAAATAGAGACCTCTAGCTAATTAGGTAGTCCTAAAGGTTATACCCTCGCTAGTTATTTAAAGCTAGCCCTAGTTAGCGAGATACCGAACTATATTCGCTCGAATATATTAGCCGACCGCACCTTTAAGAGTGCGGTAAAATTAGTATAAGGCGATCTACAATCTACTAGATCGTCCGGATAGGGGGTTTAATTCCCTTATTAGCTATAACTTTTTTTTTAATCTATACAATTATCTATATTCTATAACCCTCTAGCTAATTAGATCGGTTCTAGATAGTAAAAGTTATTCGCTCGTAGTCCTTATAGAGATACGGGGTAGCGACTAGCGAGAGTATAACTTTTAGTATTAGAGGTTCGAATCCTCTATTAGCTATCCTTTTACGCTCGCGTAAGGCGGCCGGCTATAGCCGCGAATTCTAGAGTTCCTATATGTAATTTTCCCCGTATCTAGGAGCTGCCGCGCTAAGCGGGAACGCCCGCGTGTTTTAGGGATACTAGAACTTTATATATATAAAAAAACCCCCCTAGCCTTCTAAGGTACGTACTTTCTTATCTATACTAAGACGAGATAGAGACTAAAACTAAACGTATCGGTCTATCTAGGGCCTCTAACTTGTCCGGTACCGCCGTCTATTTAGAGAGCGTATTATCTTTACGCGTAGTAAGAACGAGATATAGCTTTAAATGTACCCTACGCGCCGCTACGCTATCGAAGACGTCGCGTAAGGGCAAATTACGGCCTAGAGACAATAATAAGTATAGAAAGTTTATAGACTAAAGGAGATAGATTGCTCTACCTACGATACCGTACTTAGGCTCCTCCGCCTTCTTTCTAAGTTACGATAGCGTCTATCTCTAGGGCGCGAGCACTATACTTATAGTAGTCCTAAGGAAACGTACTACTCTCCCGTTCCCGTATATATCTCTAGACGATAAAACTCTCTATTCCTACGCCCTATATCGAGGATTACTATCGCGTCGTCTATATCGATTTAAGTATAACCGAAATTAGTAGCATTCTATACTAACTATAGCCTCCTTTTTATATCGAAGTCCCTTCCCGCCTCTACGTCGAAGAAGTCGTAGTATTTAATATAGCTATCGTTTTATAGGAAGTCGAAGGGTTAGTTATATTATAGCAAAGTATCGATAGCGCTAGAAAGATAGATTTCCTCTAATAACCGTAGGTCGCATCTAACTAGGACCCTCTATATAAAGGTACTATCCGTTCGGCTCGTTATAGTAGGATATATATATAAAGGAACGACGACGAAGCGATTTATACCGAACAGCTATATAGTAGCAAGCTTTATCTACGCGAATTCGATCTAGAACCGGTTAGTAAAAGCGCTATATTCTTAGGGTACGCGACGGATATATCTAGCGATAATACCGAGGAAATAGCGAGTTAGACTTTTAGAGGTATAGTCTCGGCTCGAACTCGTCGAGTTCGTCGAGCCTATTAGTATTCGTATATAGATTAACGTAGACGATAGACCCTTCTATTTGCTCTTCCCGTTACGCCTAAGTAGTAATAACGTTAAGGTTACCGTCTAGGTACTTGTCCTACGACTACTTAGGTATAGAGATCTATAGGAGTTAGCTTTCTACTACTATATACTAGACGATATACGAGAACACGTACTACGTATTCTTCGTCCCGAGACTCTATCCGCTAGTAGATCTTATTTATAACTAGAGATACTAATCTCGATATATGCCTAGATAGCCGGTAATCTATAACGCTATAGTATAGAGGTTTAGGAAAGAAGCCGTTATTCTTATCTATATTACGGTTCTCGCGTACGCGGCGTAATACCTCCTTAGTAACTAGCTTATATATGTCTTATAGCGCTTCTTAATATACCGGGGCCCGGCCTATAGCGAGCAGTTAGCGAAGTCGTATAGAAGCGCGGGGGTACTTAATCTCGGCTATAGCGCGATTTAATTCCTAATATTAAAAGGCTCGCTACGGTATACTACGTAGAACGTCTATCTCTATAGCTCGATATTAGCGAAGGTAGCGTACGGCGACCGATACGCTAGAGACTTACTATTAGGGAGGGCTATAGTAGCTAAGACTATATAGGAGGGGCGCCTTTGTCGAGGTCGCTACTAGTAATATCGATAACTAGAAGAAGGTAGATATAGCTACGTAGAAGTAGTCGCTATATTAGTTATTATAGTAGTAATATTTAGACGACGCGTAACGCCGCAATATTACTATCTATATACGTAACCGTCGCCGCGCGCTAAGCCTATACTAGCTAATAGATATAAAGCGACGATATAAAGCGACGATATAAAGCGACCTGCGATAATAATAATAGCCTCTCGCGACGCGACGACGAATACTCGACCTTGCGCTTGCTACTCTAGCTTAGATCCTACTACCATAACGTCGGCATTGTCGCTAGGGAGGTATTAATATAAACGAAGTTATTAAGGACTCGAGTTAAGGCAAAGAAGCGCGTCGTCTACCTCTAGCGATATAATCTAGTAAGATATATCTTCTAGAGCTATAAATTTATATTATATCGAGGGATATAAAAAGATATCTATTAAGTAGATAGTACGCTAAAAATTATAATAAATGTACTAAGATTATCGTAGATTTCCTTCCGTAACCTCCCTAAACACTATATTCTCTCTTACGCTCTATACTACGATTGCCCGCGCCTTAGTTTATTATAACGCTCGACTCGCTACGATACTCCTCTAGCGGGGCGAGACCGAATAATGATAAGGAAGGCTTTCGCCGGACGGGAGCGCTATATATAGTTAAGAGACAACTCCGTATCGCTACCTAGTCGAAGCCCGTACTATTACGGAGGAGCTAGAAATAGTCTAAGAAGTAGGTTATCTTAGCGTACTTATCGCTAAATAGGGCCGGGAGCTATACCGTCCGTTCCTAATCGCGAGTAGTACTTTCTAAGAGCAAGGCGACGCTAATACTATAGCTAGATATCGTATCGAATTAATACTAGATCTTAAGGACCTTTATAGCTACCTTATCGGCGACGTCGTTATAGAAAAGGCTAGTAGCGATATAAAACACCTTAAGAGGCTTCGCGATAGTTAATCCTTCTACTAGCTACGATTCGAATATCTACCTAAGGTCTAGCTTCTAAGGGACGATACTAAACGAAGGAAACAAGCCGAACCGCCGTAGATCGAGAATCCTCTATAGTAGGCTAAGTAGTAGCGAGTCTTACTATATCTTCGTAAAGAAAACTACCGACTCTTACGGTAATTCCTACCGAGTACTATAAACCTCCTCGTACTAGAATTATTAGCCGCTATATCGGAGCACGACCGCTACTATACTACTTACTATAGCTTTCTATACCTCGGACCCTTTAAGACTATAATCTTAAGCGTATATCTTCGCGAGTATTACGGTAGGCCTTAAGAGACTGTAATAGGTAGTTAGTAGTAGGCCCTTATTAGATCTATGCCGGTATAACGCGAATAAGTACCTAGCGGCTAGGGGAGTTAGATCGAGGTCGGTTCTAGTAGAGTCTATAATAGTCGATCGCGATATTAGGTTATTATAGTAGCAATTAATAACCGCGCGTCTACTAAAGTCGTTATATCTCCGAACGTAGGCGCGTTATACGCGGCTACTATAGTCGTATACGCGATATACGCCTTTCTTAGGACTCGCGAGCGAAGGATACCGTAATTTTATATAGCTTCTCGAAGGCTATAGAGGTCGATAGAGCTACGATAGCGACTAAGAGGGTCGATAGTATTATATTTATAAGACTCCGATAGCGGAGCTCGCGATAGTAGAGCCTCGGTACCGGTCGTATATACTAAATTACGCTTCCCGTAAGGCTACTAGCGCGATCGAGTATACCGCTTCGAGTAAATACTACTAAATAAGATATATACGACGAAGACGCCCTTTTTAAGACTACTATCGAAGTTATAGCTCGTCGCGGTATATACTACGACGTCTACGCCCTTCCGAATCGCTAAGATATTAACGTTCCTCGCGTCTACTAATTAGAGGCCGCGGTTAGCCCGTTTTGAGCCGCACTAAGCCTAAAGGGGCCCTAACTTTTGTTAAGTTGTTATATTATTAACTAGTGTTTATATAGCTCGAAGAGCTATAAGTGAAGGACGAAGTGCTATAAGTAAAGGCCGAAGAGCTATAAGTAAAGGCTAAGGCGACGAGCGGGGTAGGGTAAGCTAGATTCTAGAAGATTCTACGGCGGCTGTAGCCGTGCCGCGCTAGGCAACAAGGCAGAAATCGTTACAAATCGCGCTTTATAAATCGCGCGCCTTTCTAATAACAACTTCTTCTACTTACTACTACTTACTACTACTACTACTACTACTACGACTCGTTGCTGCTCCTTTTCTATCTTTACTAAGCTAGACACTATACCTACCCCCTATACTAGCCCTATAGAAACCCCGAGTAAGATCTCGAGCGCTACCGGTAAGTTTGACATTGTTACTAAACCTTTACAACCGCGTCGCTAACAGTGTTAGTCGCTTAAGTATTTAAGGGTAAGGAAGTTATCGATCTCGCTAGTACGTCGTCTAACGAGTCTCTACCTCGCTCTACGAAGCGAGTTCTATCTAAGAAGACCGGCTCTAAGAGGGTCGCGACTCTAGTAAGTCTCGTTTATAAATACCGTTACTAGATATACTAACCCTTAAAGCTCGTCGTAGGCGAAGTCTTCGTACGTTTTGTTAGCGGCGTAGTGCGCCGCCTTACGTTCTACTATACCGTCGTCCTCTAAGACGGCGCTAAGACTATCGAGTACTAGTAGCCGCTAGGTACCTCTACTATAAACGCATAATCGTACGCTACGCTCCTAGGATCCGATTTTACCCGGGACTTCGGGGCTAGCTCTCCTTTCGTCTAGATAGGACCTAGCAATCGATTTGCTATAGGAATCTATATCGCCGCTACTCGGAAGAACGCGATAATCTAAGAATAGTATACTAATTAAGAAGTTGAAAGTTAGAAAAGGCGAGAGGAAATAAGATAAGATATATTATCTACGCTATAGGGCGCGGACCGATATGTATACTCTATAGAGGTTAGTTAGCCCTCCGCAAAAAATGAAATCTGTAAAGTAACTTACAATCTTCTCCTTCCTATTTTTATCTCGTCTGCCTATATAATAGATATATACTAGGCCTACAATATCGGTTAGCGAAGCTAGCAATGTTCAATCTCGCGTTTCTTAGTACGTTACCGCCGTTATTGCTATTTGTATTGTAGTCGTCTTAAAATGTATACCTAATCTAGTTAAGTCCGCTCTACTACTACGACGACTTCTATACGAGCTTGCTTACTGTCTATTTTCCGTATATAACCGCTTGCAATCTCGCTAACACTCTCGTAATATATGTCTCGAATATACTACGTCGGAAACGTAGGAGAATTAGAATGCAACAATTCCGCTAGGAACTCGAAGAGTTGCTAGAGCTATACTTCGCTTATACTTCTCCTAAGTTCTTCCGCTTTCTAAGACACTTCCGGGGTAAAGTCGTATTCCTACTAGTAGCTAGCATCCTTAGTAGAGATAGTCTCTTAATATTCTAGGGCGCCCTCTTCCTATTCGTACTCCGTAGATAGAGGTCGACTATACGATTTCGAAGCCCGCCCGCTATCTTCGAATTCTAGTAATACTACTCTCTTCCGGTTATAGTTTATATAGCTAGTATAGCTCCTAGGATCTCCTCTATAAGCGCAATTACTATATAGTAGCTTTAGCGCTAGGTTATAGGAATAACGGCACCCTTCGAAATAACTACGGTTAGATTCGTAAGTTCTATATTTCGAAGGAAAGGGACAGTTTAGTATAGCGCAACTTCTAGCGTCTATACCGAGGATATAGACTAGCGCCGCTCGCCTCGCTCTCTTATCGGTACCCTTCTACGTTACGCCTTCTCCTAGTATACGTATATAGCCCTCTCGAAATACTAGATCTCGCCCTTTACTGCTTACGATTTTCTTTGCTAGCGCGTAGTCCGTAGTTCTAGTTTCCTAAATTTCACCTTTTTAATATACTTCTACTACTGCTTATACGAACTGTTGCGCGTAATCCTTTCCTACTTTAGGTATAATATTAAGGCTCGATATTGTATTAGCGCTAGGAATATAGTAGAGAACCCGAAGAGAAAGGAGGATAACTAAGAGAACTACCGGGAACTTAGCTTATATAGATAGGGGATAAGCGGCTAAATAACAAGGTTCTTAGTGCCTCGGAGAAGTAGTAATACGCTAACCGTATTTAGGTAGCTGTACTCTATACCTAAAGAGAAAAAAATGCTAGTACGGATAGAGAAGTTTTGTATATATATATTATAGAGAATAACTACTAATCGCAGCCTAAAGGTCTTCTATATCGAAGTCGAGATCTACGTCTTAAAGTATACTTAGGATCTTAGTTTCTTGTTTATATACGATAACCGGAGCCTTTGCCTTAGCAATGTCGCCTAGCCTTAGAGTGCGAGGTAGCGTTAGAGCGTATAGTATCGAGGTCGGAGTAGAGACTTAAGTACGGGATATAGGCTTCGAGAGTAATACGGGTTATCCGGGTAGTCGCTTCCTAGAGAACGAAGGACCTAGAATAGGCGTAGTGTCCTTAGAAATCTGTTAGATTGTACGCGCCGTAGATACGGAACGAGGTATCGGTATAGGTACTAGCGTAGGTAGTGTCGACGAGGCCTTAGTTAGATCTGCCCGCGCAATCTCCTTCGAAGGTGTTATTTTGCCCGTAACTTGTGTTATCTATTAGGCGTTACTAGGACCTAGGGCTAAGTTCTAGAAGTAGACTAAGGAGTCGTCTAGTTAGTATCTAGGAAGTTCTACGAATAACGGTCGGCGCGAAGTTTTCGCTAGTACTATAGTTAGCGCAGTTTCTCGCTAGCTTAGCTATCGTCCGACTCTAGTATCGACTAACGTCCTATCTTCGTCGTTACCTAGTACGAATGCCCTAGGACCCCTTTCTACCCTACGCGGAAGGCTGCTATCGCTACCTACTTCGCGGTCTAGACCCGCAAAGTTTCGAGTATACTAGTTAGGCTCGTCTTCGGGTTCTATAGCGTCTCGAGTAGAACCGGTAGGCGGTTTAGCGATTTCGGGAACGTGCGCTCGAGGTACGTAGTTAAGTATACCCTACGGGCGTCGCGGTTACTACGCTAGTCCGGCAGAGCTAGTAGGTATAGCGTATATCGCTCCGCGTAAAAGGACGTTCGAGGTTATACCTATAAATAGATTTCTATCCTTGAAAATGAAGTCGTAGAGACGCTTAGGCAGATATAATAGAGCCGAGCGAAACGCCTTATTTAGGGAGTCGCCGCCCTACGTTAAAGTATACTTTCCGTTAATAAGTACGCGGAGGTTATATACGTCCGTAACGCGTAAGAATGCTACGAAGAGTTAGCCGTAGCTAAATACGGGCCGTCGAAGGTCGATACCGATATATACTAGGGATTAACCCTAAGATTTGTTTATCGTTATTACGAAATAAAGTCGAAGCGGAAGTTGATATCGCTTAAGAGTAAACGGTAGGCCTTTATTCGAATGTATCTAGATTCGCGGTATCTAGTATACTTCCTAATTATCGTCGTCTAGTAGTTTCCGAACTTTAACCCCGAACTAGAGTGTTTTTACGACGACAACCCGCGTTCCGTTTACGAGTCCTACGGTCTTATAGATGTTCCGTATAATTATTATTAGTATACCTACCCGGATCCGTAGGTAAGGAATCTAGAGCTCGGTATTCTAGATAGATTTTAAAAGGCTTAAGATTTCCGGAGGCTAGTCTTTATCGCTAGGCAACTTCTCTATCTTATCCTCGTAGCGATATTCGCGAATTGTACCGTACGGTAGGTCGTCTACGATACGTTCGTTAATCTCGTAGGCGGTATCGTTCGTTATATAAAGGATAGCTCGAGAACGATAGAATACTAGGTCGTGCTTAGCGTTAACAATACCCTATCTTAGAAAGACGAAATCGATAAGCTCGCTAAGGTCCTAGACTCTTCCGACGTATATTAGTAGCTTAATAAATCGATCGAATACGTCGTCGTATATAATGCGGAGGGTCTAGCGGTAGAAGTCGACGTTCCGCGGATTGCTATTTACAAGCCGTATATTTTACTAGAGATAGAGCACCTTAATCTTGTTCTAGATTAGGAAGGCTTTAAATATAATCGCTATTACGTCTACTTCCTTCGAAGACTTCTTATACTTAGGAAGCACTAGAAGAGTCTATACCTAGTCGCCGCCGAATACGACGGGGACTCCCGCGAAGAATAGTTCGTTACCCTAGCCGTTACTACCTAATCGTAACTTATAAAAGAGTCGATATATAGCTATAATATCGCGTCTATTCTATATCGCGGCTTCGTCCTAAATGACTAGATAAGTCTTTCGGATTAGCTTAGCGTCTATTATATCTTACGTAATAGGACAGTCCTACTACCCGGTATTGCTTAAAGGAAGTTTAAATCGGGAGTGCGCTATACGACTACTAGGAAGCAGCTATACGGCGATATCCGAAGACGCGATATATAGCACGATAAGGCTACGTGCTCTATAGGTCGCTGCGAGTATACGGTATAGGAACGTCTTCCCGTAGCCTCCCGGACCTTAGATAAAAAAGTGCGCCGTTAACGGATTCTAGTCGATGTCGTTCGTAATATCGGTAAAGGCTCGCCTCTGCCCGTTATTAAGAAGGTAGGCGTTTTATTGTACGTAGAGTTTGTTCCCGTCTTCGTTTCCTATATCGACTAGCGCTTCTTCTTAAGCGATAGCGTTATTGCTACTACGTATTTTCGCCTACGAAGGATCGGGACTCGGTAGTCTATAGCCCGATACCTTGTATCTGTTAGCAACTAATTCGGTATACAGCTACTACTTACTATAACTTTTAATAGTAGCATTTATCTCCTTATACCTTCCTACGTAGCCTCCGCGCCGCAGTTCGATATATAGATCTTTATATATATCCCTCTATAGAAGACTCTACTATCGCGCAGAGTCGGCTCCGGATATCGCATCTGTTAGGATAAGTAGCACGAATATAAGACGCAATTATCGGGAGGTATATATCTTCTCGGCCTCCCGGAACGTATCGAGCTATTTATTTTCCGATCTTATAAGACTAGATACAATTGCCGCCGCTCGAAAGCTCTTATATATAGTGCCGCTATATGTCCTTAAGTCGCGGAAACATTTAGTACCCCGAACGATATAGAGCAATTTAATTAAGTATAGCATCTCGCCTTTAGGACGTAGGGGCGGGTTAAGACGCGCGATAGAGTGTACTACGCGCTTAGAACGTTTCTTCTACGCTTTGTTATATAGCGTATAGTGTTTTAGAAACTTAAGATACGTTAAGCGCCGGCAAGACACGTCGTTGTCTAGTAGCAACGCGTTGTACCGAAACTACGTAACGAGCGTAGTACGTTGTCGTCTATCGCCGCGTAGGTCCGCTATCGTCGCGTTATAGTTAAATACAATATTACCCCTAGGGCGCGGTAGGTAGACGTCTAGTCGAATAACCGCGGGCTATTCTTTATAGCGCTTACCTCCTTAGATATTGTATATCGCTATCGTAGGACTAATGTATCGTATATTAACGTAGTTTAGCGATCTTATTACTAGGAATCTCGAGGCGGGCAGTCGTACGGTCGGCGCCCTTATAGACGTACTTATTAATATATTTAATCGCCTATAATAAGCGGACCTGCTCGACGTTAATATAGGCGTTAAACCGCTTTAGCAGGTATAGATTATACAGCATAATGTAACGATTGTCGAAGAGGAACGCGCGATTCCTCCTCTTATTCTATGTCCTCCCGTTACGACGTCTACGATATTTCGGAAACGCGATGTTAGTTACTACCGTCTCGTCCGAGAACTCTATAGGGAATCCCTTAGAATACGTCCCTTCGGAGTGTCGAGGTAACTGTATATACGGAACGTATAGAAAGCCCGCGCTATAAGGTCTATAATATATATGTTTCTTAACTAAGTTCGTTACGCTACTATCCGGGTCCTCGGCTAGGCTCGGAAGCTTAGCGCGGATAAAGTTATCGATCTTAGATATAGTATCTAGCACTTAATAGGGCGCGATCTATAGTAAGAGGTAAAGGTAAGAGAGGCTATACTTCTAGTATTCGACCGTCTAATATCTCGCGATATAGCGACCGAATACGTTCCTATAGCAGACCTCGTACAAAAACTCCCTAGCTTTCTAAATAAAGACCCTTATCGTAATGTCCGGGCGGTCTATTACGTCCTAATAGTCGAACAAATAACGCTTAATCTCCGGCTAGTTAGGGTTAGCCGTAAACGTAATAAAGTACGTAGGGACGCCGAAGTAGCCGACGATAGCTATAGAATCTCGGTAGTACTATAAAATCTACCGATCGCCGCCGACGTACGAGGACGGGAGAACTATTCGTAGAGCTTATAGGATGCTATCGGATAATAGAGCCCCGTTCGTAGGGACGACTAAACAGTTCCGCTATAGCAAACCGTAACGTACGCTTCCCTCGCATTCCTTATACTATACCTTAGTTCGAAGAACATCGTAACGTAGGTCTTCGCTAATCTATCGAGACAACTCTTATTAGATGTCGTATTTATTCTTATTGCCTAACAGTACGCGCGTGCTACGCTGTTTTGGTTGTTTTAAGTCGTACGTATCCGCCTATACTTCTTTCTAATAGTTGCCTAGGAAAAGTAGGTCGTTTAAGTCTACTACGGTATATACGTCGACGTACAATTGTTATAGGAGCCGGCGACCGTAGAAGATAGTAGGAAATTAGTTTAGTCGATAGTGCAAAATGTACCTAAAGTAATCCCTAAGCGTAACGTGCCTCCTACTACGCGTACGAAACTAGTTCTCCTACGAAAACCTAGGAGTTCTAGCCGCCTAGAGGAGGACGTAATGTATAGGGAAGTAGTATAGATAGTAGCGATTTATACGATATAGAGTAGTAGACACCTCTCCCGTACTTAACCGCTCTACTACTACAAAATCCCTTATTCCGCTAATAGCTTCCGGATCGTAATCCGGATAGAGGGCGGCTACTTCGTTTACGACCGGCTTGTTATATCGACGCGCGTCCTATATACCTTCGTAGACTAAACTAAGGTCTATAGCCTTAAGAACGAGGCGCCTAGGTCCTTAGGAGGATATAAACATTTCCCGAGCCGCGACGAACTTATAATATAGCGCGTTATATTGCGTAATTATCTTATGCAACGCGATTATAGTACCGTAGTCTAGCTGCGGCGATAGTATAGATTTCTAGTTCCGGCTAGTATATCTACGATCGCCGGATTTCTATATACGCCTCTTAGTAGTATATACGGGGTCGTAAAAGTATAGCTACGCGTATTAGGGATCTTCCGTCGGAGCGAAGAGACCGCTGCCTAAATAATACGCTTCCCCGTAGATCTAGAACGAACTGTACCCTAATACCCGTATATTACGCTTAGCTATAAACGAAGTTATTACGAGGCGGTAATTATAGGCTCGAATATTCTCCTAGAACGTTCTTACTTCTATATCCTTAGATAGGTCTATAGTAAGCAGTCGCCGTAGTAACGGAGGTAGTTTAGGGATCGGAAATATACCTTTTACCGCGCCGCTACTGCAATATATTATAAATACTATCCCGTTCTTGTCCGTAGAAGAAGACGGTTTGCTATCTACTCGGACGTTCGATACTTTACAGATCTAATACTTAGCTTAACAGTATTAGCAGGTATACACTATATCGCTAATATTAAGTATTACTGCCTCGTATAGCATCGAGACATACGCCTTAGGAAGAGTAGACCTCTCTAGGCGTAAGAGGTCGGCGTTAGTAGCCTACGATCGACCTAGGCTATAGTACGCCTCGGCGACCGCCGTAGGGAGGGTATTATAATCGTTTAGACGTTTAAAAGATATCCGCCCTAGAGAAGGCTAACTAGCTCGCACCTAAGGACTAGAACCGCTAGCTCTAGCCCTACTAGCAGGGGCAGTAGTAGTGTCCGTCGGTATTGCTCTAGGGGTAAAAGGAAGGCTCGGTAGAAGTAGCGGTTAGATAGGCCCTAGCGACGGAGCTCTAGGCGCGATAGAGCTACTATTCTTAATTAAACTCGTAGAGTTAGCGTTATAGGTAGGCTCCGTAAATTCAACGTCTATCGGTCTAGAAGGATTAAGAAGGTCGCCGAAGTCGTAGTAATTATCGAAAGCGTCTAGACCGTATTTATTAGGAACCTCTATATTCGGTAGCGTCGGACCTTGCCTCTCGGCGTCCTATATAACGGTGTCTCTAAGTAAGACAGACTAATCGTCCTAGTTATAGTCGCGACCTGTCGGACTTAGTAGAGTATAGATACTAGAAGCGCCGCTTACTAATATAGATATAGAATCGGACCTGCGACTAACGCTCGGAATTGTAACGGTAGGTAAACTCTACGCCGAATGCGACAAAGGAGATAGTATTAGACGTAACGGGTCGACAGTATATAACTCGTATATAGGCGGAGTATAGGGACGCTTAGTAGATAAAGATATAAGAAAGGGGGAACGATCGGATAGCGTTTTAGATAAAACACCTTGCGTATATAGCGATAATACGCTAGGGAGGTCGCGCGTCGTCCCTAACGCCTCTAATATATCGTTAACGATAGGACTTGCTCGACGTAACCTAGGTAATAGTCCGGTAGATGCGTCGTCGTGCGCTAACTATAGATATATAGTATTAGAATCGTAGTTGCTACGGGCAGAAAGTTAGGCTTTCTATTAAAGTTAGGGAATGTTATCGCTCGAATGCTAACCTACGCGCTAATATACTACTAGAGTATAGACCCTATAGAATCGTCCGTTCTTCCTCTAGAAGTTAGATACTAGTTTAACGATCTAGTAGAATTTGCATTAACGTAGTTCGACTACTAGTCTAGAAGCGGGACCGGTAACGGGAATACGGTTATATAGAAACGATAGCCTAGCGGAAGATTAGGAGATACCCGCTCTATACTTCGTCTCTTTATCTCTATACGATATCGTTTAGAATAGATTATCGTCTTATACGACGTTTATCCCCGTCGACATTTTAACTAGTAATAGGGAACTAGATCTCCGCTTCGGCTTCGGCTATCGTCGCGAACGCCGCAACTTAGATAGACTATTATCCGATATTAGGTTAATCGTAAAGTCAGGCGGTGCGAAAGAGCTAGGTATCGCTCGCTTCTTGCCTTTCCTACGCTCTCTATATCCGGTAGCGTAAGCATCGGGCGCTTAGATCTAGAAGAAGATAGAGTAGATAGAGAAGATATTTTAGGTAAGGAAGAGCTAAGCGAGTACGCCGTACTATAGAGTTCGAAGAATCGCGGCCTTTCGTACGAAAAGCGAGGTAATTACGACGCACTATTAGTAGACCGACGACATCGAGGCGTCCTTATATACTACCTCTCGGAGATAGGGACAATTCTAAGAGCGAGCCGTTATTTTCTCGTAGAGATCGTCGATAATATAAGCGTTAAGGTACGCCTCGGAAATTAGGATCCTAGAGCAGTATAAGGTATATAAATCGTAAAGAGTCGATATTAGGGATCTCAGTTAGGAGGGACCGCGGCTATTAGCCTACCTACCTCTAATACTTACTAGTTCTAAGTTGTTTGTAGATAGAATAGCTAGATATTCGATATTACGAAAGAAGTCTAAGATCTAGGGAGGACGAATCGCGAAGAATCGATAGCGGAGACCCTAGTTAGGAGGGCCTATACGATTAGTACTTGCTTACGAATCGTAATAATTCGGAAATTAATACTAGGAAGTCCCTTTAACGGAGCTAGTTAGATTATTAGAATCCGTAGATTAGAAGATTCCTAGATCCTAAGGTAGTATTAGCGGAGTATATAGATTAAATAAAGGTTACCCGGAATACTACTCCTATACGAGCCCTCGAGATCTAGTTTAGACAAATTATCCCTAACTAGTTAATCAAATCTAGGGTATATAGTTTGCGAGAGTAGTAGGATACTCGCCGGCCGAGATTACGGAGGAGGACTAAGTACAAATAGTAGGTTCGTATAGGGTAGTTCGTATAGAGGGGCGAGAGAGAGCGAGAGTACTCGGTAGATAGGCGCCTCTTTAACCGATCCTAAGAAAGCTCTACGTTTACCGGCGTAATCTAATCTTACGTAGTATCGATCTCGCAATTTCTCGACGCGGAAAGGCTATAGGCACCCTATAGAGCGCCTAAAGTTAGGAGACTAGTAGGATAGCTACTAGATTCCTTAGGCGTTAAGTAGATTGCTCTATACGGGTCCTACCGGGAGTACTATCCTCTAGTCGCCGATTATTAAAGAGAGATACGTATATAGCTAGGGGCTATTTAGAAAACTAGATCCTACTAGAGCTAGTAGTATTAGTAACAGCCGATTAGAGGTATTAGGCGAGGACGCCTATAACTCGCCTTTAAGCGTCTAAGACATTAGCTCGCTAAACGATAGTCCGGTATGTCTAGAGACAGTGTCGTAGGCGGCGGATATAGAGGATTTTGATATAGAAGAAGGTAAAGAAGCTATAACGGTACCTACTACGCCTAAAGGAAGGCAGATCGCGGTTGAATATATAGACTAAGCGCTAGTTAAGACTATACATTCTAGGAGGGCAATTTCGGTATTAAAGGCCTAGATTAGCGACATAGTACGTATACGCTAGCTCGGATAGTGTGTTCTTCGGCTTGATTTCCCGTACTCGGCGCTCTTAAAGAGCGATATTCGTTCGGGTAGTATCGCGCAATTCTAAAGACCTTTATTTCGAAACCCCCTAGTCCTAAGTACATTTCGAAGTAATACGCGCGCCGCGTATACGTAGCTGCCTGTTTGTTTATACACGTAACGCGATCTAGAAGTAATATATTAACGCGATTATTAATACAAACTTAGAGCGCGATACGGACATTAACCGTTATTCTATCGACCGCCGCCCTTCTATATACTTCGCGTAGTCTAGTACGACTATTTCCCCCTCGATTTCCTTCGCCGACACTATTATATTAGCGATTAGAACGCGCGCGATAGCGGACTAGGAGGACGTCGATTTTATAGCTATTTAGTAGTAGGAGCTAAACTTCGCCGCTAAGTCGCTCCGTAACGAGAATAACGGCGTTAAGCCGGAGACTAGCCCTATCTTCGATCGCCTAAGGGAGAACCGTAGAATAGGCCGGTAACCGGATATAGCGTACCGCGATAACCGCCGCTACGATATATACGCTAACGAGATCGTAATAGCGGTTAATAGAAGGATAAACGCGAAACTAGATACTAAGTTTATAAGTATTAGCGCTGCGTATAGATGTCGAAACTAGAGCTAATAGTAACTAGACGTACTAGTACGAAATAGTAGACGGCGGCGTAGTCGAGCTTACCTTTTAGCCGAAGGACGATAGCTCTCCCTACCCCTTCGATCGTTATAACTTCTTAGAGGCGGATAGTAAGATTCCGGCCCTAAAGAGATTCGTAAGTTAGCCCGTCGGGAAGGATTGCCTATTTTTAATCTCGTACTAACCTCTATAGGCTCGGATAGGTATATTAGGGCGAGCTCCGTTTCCGGACTATCGCCGTAGAAGACTACCCTCTCGCTGAATACCCCCTCCCGCTTCTTATATATCCTATCCTCGACCCGCGGTCGCCTTCCTTCGAATTAGTAGGCAAGGTATAGCTATTCTATACCTTCGACCCGAAGTAGCTAAGCTATATCTCGACTAGCGGACCTAGTACTAATCTAACCCTACCTAGCAAACAGGCCCGCCCGTTCTATTTTCTAGTAGAAGGCACTTAAGGCTTCTAATATAATATTGCGTTCCGCTCCGTATAAGATAGGGAGAACAAGTATTAGCCCTAGATATTAGAGAAGGCGTAGAATAAGGCTAGCTTTAGATATACGGACTAGTAACCTAAGATATTATAGAAGTAGGGAGTTAGCGACGTATACCTAAAGGCTATTAACGAGCTAGAGTTTAGAGGTAATTAACGACCGTATCTAAAGATATCGCGATTCCGGTAGTACCTAAATCGGTAGAAATAAAATAAAAATAGTCCTACCCTTACCGTCGCCTATATCTAACTATATATTTTACTCTCCTTTCCTATACTCGCTACCGCCGCGAAAATTATACCGACCGCGTACGCTACTAATCCTCTATTTACTCCCTACTCTTTCGGCGTCGCGAAATGCTAGTAAGACGTATCGATCCGCGCTATCCTAACGGCGAAAAGGGAGTCCCTCTTTTAAACCTCGCCCGCTCCTCGCGTCGTCTCTACTAGTCCTCTATTTACTATCTACGCTTTCGTCGTCGCGAAATACTAGTAAGACGTATCGATCCGCGCTATCCTAATAGCGAAAAGGGAGTCCCTCTCCTAAACCTCGCCCGCTTCTCGCGTCGTCTCCGCTAATCCTCTATTTACTCTCTACCGATACTATATATACTTCTATAGCGAAGAAAGGCGAGGTCGGATAGGAGCGGCTTTCTAATACGTAACCGGAGCTAAGCGAGCGGGGACGCTTATAGCTACTACGTAAATAGAGACCTCTAGCTAATTAGGTAGTCCTAAAGGTTATACCCTCGCTAGTTATTTAAAGCTAGCCCTAGTTAGCGAGATGCTAAACTATATTCGCTCGAATATATTAGCCGACCGTACCTTTAAGGATGCGGTAAAATTAGTATAAGGCGATCTACGATCTACTAGATCGTCCGGATAGGGGGTTTAATTCCCTTATTAGCTATACCTTTTTTTTTTAATCTATATAATTATCTATATTCTATAACCCTCTAGCTAATTAGATCGGTTCTAGATAGTAAGAGTTATTCGCTCGTAGTCCTTATAGAGATACGGGGTAGCGACTAGCGAGGGTATAACTTTTAGTATTAGAGGTTCGAATCCTCTATTAGCTATCCTTTTGCGCTCGCGTAAGGCGGCCGGCTATAGCCGCGAATTCTAGAGTTCCTATACGTGATTTTCCCCGTATCCGGGAGCTGCCGCGCTAAGCGGGAGCGCCCGCGTGTTTTAGGGATACTAGAACTTTATATATATAAAAAAAAACCCCTAGCCTCCTAAGGTGCGTGCTTTCTTATCTATACTAAGACGAGATAGAGACTAAAACTAAACGTATCGGTCTATCTAGGGCCTCTAACTTGTCCGGTACCGCCGTCTATTTAGAGAGCGTATTGTCTTTACGCGTAGTAAGAACGAGATATAGCTTTAAATATACCCTACGCGCCGCTACGCTATCGAAGACGTCGCGTAAGGGCAAATTACGGCCTAGAGACGATAACAAGTATAGAAAGTTTATAGACTAAAGAAGATAGATTACTCTACCTACGATATCGTACTTAGGCTCCTCCGCCTTCTTTCTAAGTTACGATAGCGTCTGTCTCTAGGGCGCGAGTACCGTACTTATAGTAGTCCTAAGGAAACGTACTACTCTCCCGTTCCCGTATATATCTCTAGACGATAAAACTCTCTATTCCTACGCCCTATATCGAGGATTACTATCGCGTCGTCCGTATCGATTTAAGTATAACCGAAATTAGCCGCATTCTATACTAACTATAGCCTCCTTTTTATATCGAAGTCCCTTCCCGCCTCTACGTCGAAGAAGTTATAGTATTTAATATAGCTATTATCTCGTAGGAAGTCGAAGGGTTAGTTATATTATAGCAAAGCATCGATAGTGCTAGGAAGATAGATTTCCTCTAATAACCGTAGGTTGCACTTAACTAGGACCCTCTATACGAAGGTACTATCCGTTCGGCTTATTATAGTAAGATACGCGTATAGAGGAACGACGACGAAGCGATCTATACCGAACGGCTATATAGTAGCAAGCTTTATCTACGCGAATTCGATTTAGAACCGGTTAGTAAAAGCGCTATATTCTTAGGGTGCGCGATAGATATACCTAGCGATAATGCCGAGGAAATAGCGAGTTAGACTTTTAGAGGTATAGTCTTAGCTCGAACTCGTCGAGTTCGTCGAGCCTATTAGTATTCGTATATAAATTAACGTAGACGATAGACCCTTCTATTTACTCTTCCCGTTACGCCTAAGTAGTAACAACGTTAAGGTTACCGTCTAGGTACTTATCCTACGACTACTTAGGTATAGAGATCTATAGGAGTTAGCTTTCTACTACTATATACTAGACGATATACGAGAATACGTACTACGTATTCTTCGTCCCGAGACTCCGTCCGCTAGTAGATCTTATTTATAACTAGAGACACTAATCTCGATATATGCCTAGACGGCCGGTAATCTATAACGCCGTAGTACGGAGGTTTAGGAGAGAAGCCGTTATTCTTATCTATATTACGGTTCTCGCGTACGCGGCGTAATACCTCCTTAGTAACTAGCTTATATATATCTTATAGCGCTTCTTAATATACCGGGGCCCGGCCTATAGCGAGTAGTTAGCGAAGTCGTATAGAAGCGCGGGGGTGCTTAATCTCGGCTATAGCGCGATTTAATTCCTAATATTAAAAGGCTCGCTACGGTATACTATATAGAACGTCTATCTCTATAGCTCGATATTAGCGAAGATAGCGTACGGCGACTAACACGCTAGAGACTTACTATTAGGGAGGGCTATAGTAGCTAAGACTATATAGGAGGGGCGCCTTTATCGAGGTCGCTACTAGTAATATCGATAACTAGAAGGAGGTAGATATAGCTACGTAGAAGTAGTCGCTATATTAGTTATTATAGTAGTAATATTTAGACGACGCGTAACGCCGTAATATTACTATTTATATACGTAACTATCGCTACGCGCTAAGCCTATACTAGCTAATAGATATAAAGCGACGATATAAAGCGACGATATAAAGCGACCTACGATAATAATAACGGCCTCTTACGACGCGACGACGAATACTCGACCTTACGCTTACTACTCTAGCTTAGATCCTACTACTATAACGTCGGTATCGTCGCTAGGGAGGTATTAATACGAACGAAGTCGTTAAGGACTCGAGTTAAGGCGAAGGAGCGCGTCGTCTACCTCTAGCGATATAATCTAGTAAGATATATCTTCTAGAGCTATAAATTTATATCGTATCGAGGGATATAAAAAGATGTCCGTTAAGTAGATAGCACGCTAAAAATTACAATAAATATACTAAGATTATCGTAGATTTCCTTCCGTAATCTCCCTAAATACTATATTCTCCCTTACGCTCTATACTACGATTGCCCGCGCCTTAGTTTATTATAACGCTCGACTCGCTACGATACTCCTCTAGTAGGGCGAGACCGAATAATAATAAGGAAGGCTTTCGCTAGATAGGAGCGCTATATATAGTTAAGAGACAACTCCGCGTCGCTACCTAGTCGAAGCCTATACCGTTATAGAGGAGCCGGAAATAGTCTAAGAAGTAGATTATCTTAGCGTACTTATCGCTAAATAGGGCCGGGAGCTATACCGTCCGTTCCTAATCGCGAGTAGCACTCTCTAAGAGTAAGGCGACGCTAATACTATAGCCGGATATCGTATCGAATTAATACTAGATCTCGAGGACCTTTATAGCCGCCTTATCGGCGACGTCGTTATAGAAAAGGCTAGTAGTAATATAAAACACCTTAAGAGGCTTCGCGATAGTCGATCCTTCTACTAGCTACGATTCGAATATCTACCTAAGGTCTAGCTTCCGAGGGACGATACTAAACGAAGGAAACAAGCCGAACTACTATAGATCGAGAATCCTCTATAGCGGGCTAAGTAGTAGCGAGTCTTACTATATCTTTATAAAGAAAACTACCGACTCTTATAGTAATTCCTACCGAGTACCGTAAACCTCTTCGTACTAGAATTATTAGCTACTATATCGGAGTACGACCGCTACCGTACTACTTACTATAGCTTTCTATACCTTAGACCCTTTAAGACTATAATCTTAAGCGTACGTCTTCGCGAGTATTACGGTAGGCCTCGAGAGACTACGATAGGTAGTTAGTAGCGGGCTCTCGTTAGATCTATACCGGTACGACGCAAATAAGTATCCGGTAGCTAAGGGAGTTAGATCGAGGTCGGTTCTAGTAGAGTCTATAATAGTCGATCGCGATATTAGGTTATTATAGTAGCAATTAATAACCGCGCGCCTACTAAAGTCGTTATATCTCCGGACGTAGGCGCGTTATACGCGGCTACTATAGTCGTATATACGACGCGCGCCTTCCTTAGGACTCGCGAGCGAAGGATACTATAATTTCGTATAGCTTCTCGAAGGCCGTAGAGGTCGATAGAGCTACGATAGCGACTAAGAGGGTCGATAGTATCGTATTTATAAGATCCCGATAGCGGAGCTCGCGATAGTAGGGCCTCGGTACTAGTTATACGTACTAAATTACGCTTCCCGTAAGGCTACTAGCGCGATCGAGTATACCGCTTCGAGTAAATACCGCCGGATAAGGTATATACAACGAAGACGCCCTTTTTGAGACTACTATCGAAGTTATAGCTCGTCGCGGTATATACTACGACGTCTACGCCCTTCCGAATCGCTGAGGTATTAACGTTCCTCGCGTCCACCAATTAGAGGCCGCCGTTGGCCCGTTTTGAGCCGCACTAAGCCTAAAGGGGCCCCAACTTTTGTTGAGTTGTCATATTATTAATATTATTGATTGATGAAAATTTCATTCGGTCCATCCACCTCCATCTCAGACTCAGAACCCACACACAACATCAAAGCCACTATCTTGGTGATATGAGAAGGCATACCATTTGCCCGAATGGCTATCATTGTGCACTTCTTACCTGCTGACAGCCAATGATGCCGAGGGAAGACTTGTACCGCGATCGCAGGCGCCGCTGACATGCCGTGCTCACCTACAGTAGCGCCTCGATCACAACTCCACCACTAATGCGCTCACGCCCGCGTACCAGAGAAATAATCTGCTCCGGCGATCTCATGCGCACTGTTCACTACGTACCTTGCGCCCCAGGCCAGAACGCCTTCTGCTGGACCCGAGGTCGCCCTGCATGCAGCCTCGGGCTCCTTCCTCACGCCTGCACTACGAAAGCGAGCAAATGGAAAAGCGCTCGCTCCGCCCCAGACATCGATCGTTACAACGAGCATCTGAACTTTAGAGGTATGTGCAGGTAGGTCACGCCGGTCACCTGGGTACTACCAGGCTGAGAGAGGCTTGATTCCTTGTTCCTCAATGACCCTACTTCTCTACATTGCTCTTTTTGCTATGCGCCACTCTAGAAGGGGTTGAGCGGACTGATGCATGCTCCGGAGCGAATCTAGCCTTGCGATCTGACGAACAGCGGAGCCATGGCCGGAATCGACGTAGGAGGATGCATGTCCGCCATAACTTCAGCCTTTCAAGGCGGAGCGGACTTGGTGCAATCCCTACAGGAGCGCAAGCAGCAGAAGAGAAAACGGAAGGAGTCAGACATGGAGCAGGTGTACGCAGAAAAGATGCTGCATAGAGCGCTCGTTGATGCGGCAGAAAAGACACAAACCGAGTGCGTGGAGAGACGGCATCGCCATGGACGAGCGTTCGTCCAAGGCGACAGCTTAGCAACAGCAGAGCTCAAGGATGTGATGATCGGTCTACAAATGGAAGTCATACAACCTCTGCAGCTCTCTCGAGCGAGCGAGAACGCCGTTTTGGACACAGGACCTCTGCATGAGGCAGTCATTACCTACAAGGCTACCGTCATTCGCAGCTTGGTACATTTATGCTATCGCATCAGCGTCTCCTCCGCGAGGCAGACTCAGTACAGCAGCAATGACTTCGTATCGCCGGTCACCTCGCCAGGTCTTCCCCAGAGAATGTCACTCAATTTTGGCGCGCTATCACTTCAAGAGCTTCCTCCTCCGAGACATCCAGACCGAGCGAGCTACCATCGACCCTCAACAAGTATAGCCTCTACGGTAGCTTCAGATGTTCGAGGCTCGAGCTCTGCCAAGACAAGTCCAGAAACCACATTGTCCTCGGAAAGCGATACGAATGCGGATCGCGGAACATCGGTGTGGTCCAGGACTACTGCTGGAAGCCAGTTGAGTGTATCTGGTTCTGTTCGTTCTGCTTAGTCGGGATCCACATGTGACGGATCGCTGTCAGCTCCCGAGGTCTACGAGACAGAAGAGGATATGTTCCGAGCCAACTCCGCACCAGAAGTAGTAACGAAGGAGTATGAATCGATGCTAAGCCAGCAGGCTCTAAGATCAGCAGCATTGAGAGGACCGCCCATGAAGACTCCGAAGAATGCGCACCCAGCGTACCAAAATCACTACATGGAAGCTCCCATTACAATTTTCGAAGAACCCGACTATCCCTGGTCGCCATTGACACGACCCGCCAAGCACAACAGTAAGTCAAGACCTCAAACCTACTCCCTTCCCCTCTACCTAACATACATCACCACAGACTACCACAACTTCTGCAAAGGCGCCTGGCTAGTCCGTCAAAAACTCGAAGAAGGCCTCAGCATAACCATGCTCCCCAACACCAAAGGCACCACAACCCCCTACTGGAAATGCAAACACTGCGCCTTCCGCTCCAAAGCCCCCTCCACAAACTCCACCACCCTTCCCGACTCCATCTACTTCGACGCACGCGGCATCCGCTATCGCTGGGTCTTCCTCGCCAAATCCCACTCCTTCGCCCAAACCCCCGCCGAAGATTCCCACGATTTGTATTCATATTGTTGTATTTTCTGCGCGGCGCAGGGCACCCAGACGACAATATACAAAAACTTAAAGGCCCTTTTGGAACATGTGGTTTCTAGGCATAAAACTTATATGTTGACTCCTGAGGTTAAGGAGAAGACGAGGTGTGTGGTGGGGGGTGCGCCTGGGAAGGATGTGGTTTGGGATGTGAATTTGCCGGAGACGCAGGGGAGGAGTTTGAAGGGGAGTGTGGGGAAGTTTGTGATTTCTGCTGTGACGGGGTTGGGTTGAGGGAGGAGGGAAGAGAGGAGGAAGTTGAGAGAGAGGGGTTTGCTTCTTGTGAGTTTGGAATTTTGGAAATTTTTTTGATACCCATCGTTTAGCGTGATATGTTATGGTATTGATTCGGAGCACTACATGTACAGCACGTTTCCATGAGCAATCACTGCGTAATCGCATTACCATCCAAACTCCCAATCTTCCCCGTCCAAAAATTAATCCAATTATAAATCTCCTTGTGCCAAAACAAACTATTCTCCCTATTCAGCACCCAATGATTTTCATCCGGGAAGCTCAGAAACCTCGAAGGCACACCCACAGTCTGCAGGGCATTGAACATCGCCAGACCCTCGCTGACCGGCAATCGGTAATCAAGTTCATTGTGCACGATGAATTGCGGAGTGGAGAAATTTTTCGCGTGCTTCAATGGATCCCAAGCTTCGTAGATCTCACGACTGGTCGCGTCCCAGAGCGTGCCATTGAATTCGTGTAACATGAACCACAGTTCTTCCGTACTCCAATCTGCGTATGTGGTTGCGACTCCGTCGTGGCAGACGAGGGCTTTGAATTCGCGGCCGAGGTCGTGGCCTTGGATCCAGTTTGTCATGTAACCTCCGTAGGAAGCTCCTGCTTCGATGGCATTGCTGCAGTTGATGTATGGGAGGGTGTCGCACGCGGTCTTGTGTGCGTTGACAAGGTCTTCGTATGGCCAACCTCCCCATTTGCCTTGGATACGGTCGGTCAAGAGCTGGCCGTAAGATGTCGAGCCTGTGGGGTTGGGACCGACGAGGACGTAGCCTTGATCCGCCCACGTCTTTAGATTCCATCTCGTGGACCAAACGTTTCCGGTGTATCCTTGAGGTCCGCCGTGGACGTAGAAGATTAAGTCGTAGACTTTGTTTGGGTCAAAGTCCTCTGGATACACGATTATGGCTTGTTGCGAGTCTCCAAGAGTGCCGTTGTACCAGAGATATCCGATATCCCCAGGACCGAGACCTGCGAGCTCGGAGTCTTGCTCGTTTGACTTGTAGAAGTATTTCGTCTCGGCAGTCGGGCTGACTGTGTACAGCAGGAATGAGGCCCATATGGAGTTGGCAGTGACAAGGGCATTGCCATCTGGGAGCACGTAGAAGGCGGACACGGAGGTGATATCTGTGATGTTCTGAGGCTCGTAGTCGGCAGCAGCATCGGCGGGAATGATGAAGAGTCTGGTGCTTCCAATGTAGTCAGCTCCAACGTAGAGATCTTCGCAACTGGGGCTCCACTTGACGCTGGTGGCCGAGTAGTCCCAGTCGCCAGCGACAAGAGTGATCTCCTTAGACTCGACGTTCGCCCAGTAGATCTTGCTTCGGTCGGACTCATAAGACACGCCATCCTGCTGGAAGTACGAGATCTTCTTTCCATCTGGCGAGAACAATGGTGCGCCTGACGCTCCTTGTGCTGCTTCGGGGGCCTTGCTTCCTGGACCATTAAGTTTCTCTGGTGCGGTGGAGCCATCATGAGGCACGAGGTACAGATAGCTAGCTGTGGTATTGACCTTTGGGAGCTCCGGAGCCTTGGTGAGGAAGACTACAGTGGAACCGTCCGGGCTGAGGTCGTAGTCACCACTATCTCCAAATGGTTGAACTGGCGATTCAGGCCGAGTCGCAGTGTAATTCAACTTGCTGAGCAGATTGGTCATCGTTCCATCGAAGCTGTAGGAAGATCCGTTGCTCTTAAGCGTGCCCGAGAATACAGCTTGGCGGTTTTCCGTAAGCCATGTATCCCAGTGGCGAACGTAGATCGAATCGTACAGCATTCCGGTGTGATACGGCTTAGTGGCCAATTCCTCGTTGTACGCAGACCCATTCTTTGCATATGCATAAGCGTAGAGCAGAAAATTGATGTCGCCGGCTGATGTTCTCACGGCCTTGAGTCCAGAATAAGGCGCGGGAAGTGAAGCGACCAAGGTTGGCTCAATGGGTGAGTCTGCGAGATCTGCTGTGTATAGCGTGACTCCTCCAGGTACATCGTCATTCGTGCCATTCACGTATAGTACGCTTGTGCTGGTAGCGCCAACCCATGCAGCTTCAGACACATCGCTGCCCCATGGCAGATCAGTGATACCTCCAGTTGGGATGTGCAAGAGCCACCAGGTCGTCGAAGACTCGTGGTCTTCCCAGGAATAGTTTGTAGAAGTGTACACTGCCCATTCGCCACTCGGGCTTGGACTTGCACTGCTGTACCTTGGAGCAGAGATCATTTGCCTGGATCTGCGTAAGCCATTGGTCTCGTGTTGATTCGCGTAAATGCCTACTCTGGTGTTATGGCTAGTGCCAAAGGCACCAGCGATGCTACCGCTGCAGCCAGATTCCTGACTCCCATCATCTTGAACAATGCCTATCTGTACCAAAACAATGGCATGAGGAAGCCACGCGAAGACCTACCTGGGACCTTATAGTAGCTGAACGACATGGTTACACAAGAACAACCGTGCCGTTACATCGGCTACTGCTCCTTCTCGGCCCTAGACCGGCTCAAGATGTGCGACCTGCTCGCTTGCTGGCCAACATGTATTTTGCTTCCTCACAGCATTACCACCTTCTTGTTTGCGTGATGCCAAGGACCTAAGGATTCGCCATTTCCCCGCCAGCGATGCAGCCAAGACGGGTATGATAAGCATCGAGTTGGCGCTCTTGCAACCACATGCCCATTGATGAGCTTGCGATACACAAGCTATTGTGCAAGGCCTGGCCTGGGCCAAGGATGGGTCGGACGACAGATTGATTGATGGTGCTGAGGCTCCGAATCCTGCCTTTGGCCATCGCTTCTGCGGTGCTCGTCAAACGCCAGCTTGGATGTCAAGGCGTCCATGTCTCTCGGCCAGGAGTTCGCTTGGAAAGCGGTGGGAACGGTATGGCATGTTGGGCGGTGGGTTTTGGCTCTGACTGAATCGCTATTTGATTGATCTGAAGCACTGTTCTGTGCTGCCGGTCGCTTCGGAACAGATATTGAGGACCGGTGACTTGGACGTGCGAAATGGATTACAGTATTCTGGTCGTCAAGAAAGATCTCTCGTAAAATAACCAGGTGAAGTGTAGAAGTGTGCATGGGCCTGACGACGGTTGTCGTTCGGGACGCCGGGATGGCTTGCGAAGGCAAAATATGCCAAGAATATAGCTGGGTTGAAGCACTCATGAATGAGACGTGCTCGTAGGGTCAAATTGTCGTCAAACAGACTTGTTGTAATCATTCGTCATTGTCATTGATACAGCACAAGTACTGTCTCAGCCTTTTACCATAGAAAGACCCCCTAACGCCTTGCTATACTTTGGTATCTTGCTCAACAAAAGACAACACTCGAGTCTCAATCTGTCGATATCCTCTGATTCCTCCGACCTCACCGAGAACCAGGTCCGGTGTCAATCATTCCACTCGTCATCGAAGCGACACTCCTCCCGCCGTATGGTCTGCGTGCATTTGAAGCTGCAAAATACGACAATGGCGCCCTCTTCGCCAAAGAACTGAAATTCGTGCCATCGGTGTTCTCAGACCGAACCTCATCATCGGCACTTCCTGCTTTTGGCGCACTGGCGGTCAAGTGATGGTATTGCAGCAGCGTACGCGGCGTCTACCTATGTCGTTCTTAGAACGTTTGCGGCCGCCGGAGCATTTCCGCTACCATCGAGCCCGTGTGCCGACGCAGGCCGTGCTCTTGACAGATTCATTTCTTCCTCGCTTTCGCTCGAGCTGCCAGCTTCGATTTTCGACGCATCGCGTTTTCGGGCGCGTGTAGATTTCGGGCCCGGACCCTTCTCGGTATGGTCGATGGACATGAACAAGAGAATACAGCTATTAATCTATTAGTGGCTGAGCCATCTAGGAGATGAACGTTGTGCTTGCCTTCCAATTACGCCGAGCAAAGCAGGCCACTGGAATACGACGGCGGCGATAGCGCGGCCATTGTTTCTGTAGCATATTGGAGTGCCTCCGTCCTTCTTGAATTCCGACAGCAGATACTGACCGTACTCCGGACTAGCTCCTCTGAAGTATCCGCAATGCCTCGCCGTGATCTCGGTCAATGTGAAGCAAGAAGCCGCCCAGAAGACTACGGACAGAATTCCACACACTTTCCAAGCAATGCGGACGCCTTTACTTTCCTCTCGTTCAGGCCAAAACAGGTCGAAGAAGAATGCTGATCCGAAGATGAACGCGACGAAGACACCCGCAAAGATGTTATAGGATGCCGCGCCGATATAGTCGTTGTTGTAGACGTAGACTCTGCGATCAAGACTCTTGACATATCTTTGGCTGTCGACATAGTCTGAGCGCTGTCAGCAAGCGATATATAGTCAAACATTTCTGATGGTACCATACCACTAAGAGCAGCCGTGCCCAAAGATTCGGAAACAACGCAGAGGATCATAGCAAGTTGGTAGACGATGAATTTCCTTCTGCGCAGGTGGTAATCTCTGTTCCACATATAACTGCTCTTGAACTTTCCCCACTGCATCTCCTTGAGGTCGAGACCCCATATCGATGGTGCCATTGTAGTCGCTGATGGTTATGATGCTCCGATGAAGATTATAGTGTCGATGGAAGCACGACTGCTGTGTTATTCGACACTCCAACTGCAAGAAATGCGCAGCGCAAGAATGCAAGAGAGCAAAGAGGGGTCAGATGCTCGCGCCATAGAAAGAGGTTGTGATAAGATGACACTTGCCTCCAGGATGTCTTTGCTGCCGCTCACCGAATGAACACTCGGCCCATGCAGAAAGTACGACTGCGTAAGTACTGTAGGTTGCTGAGCTGGTGGGCGCGTCAGCAAGCATGAGTTTCGCATCAGCATAACGGACAGTGGTCTGGCATCCGAATACAAGGGCTTAGAAACCAGGGACAAATGGCTGCGATTCGTCCTGCATACTGCGGGTGCGGCTTTAGACCGGAGTTGTTCGGAAGAACGGATCACTGTATAAGAAAATGGTGTAGTGGAAGAAGCTCTTCCAAGCGTAAAGCTTGTCACGAGAGTCGCACCCCGTCGTTGGTCGAGCTCGTCGGAGGCGGAGCAGACGAGGTTGAAGCAGGTGGTGGTGATGATGATGTCAGCAGATGTACCGGGATTGTCGGCTTCGTCTTCTCGGATTGGGTCAGTGCTCGGCAAGGATTAGGAGGTGAATAAGCATGCTCTTTGCAGTAACCTCATCGCTTTGTCATGGGAGGGCA
This sequence comes from Pseudocercospora fijiensis CIRAD86, assembly GCF_000340215.1. Lineage (NCBI taxonomy): Eukaryota > Fungi > Ascomycota > Dothideomycetes > Mycosphaerellales > Mycosphaerellaceae > Pseudocercospora > Pseudocercospora fijiensis. The sequence goes on from NW_006921532.1 coordinate 6,301,522, forward strand.
TACAAGTAGGCTGGATAAGGAGAGGCTGATGGAGGGACCAGAAAGAGCTAGTCAAGTCAAGATCAAGACTTCATGATGAGAACAGAACGCTCGATAGGCCGATATCTTGCGATAGCGCGTTCAGTGAAACGCGAAGAGGACATGAGAGCAAATAGAGAGTTCGAAGGCGTTCACGAAGCATAAGGATACATGGTTGATGCTATCTGTATAGCGCCAGGAGAGCCAGCAAACATTCCCAGGAACCAGATCTCGACATGGTTAGTTTTGATTTCGGTACGTGATGTTTCTTTTTGATTTCTACCAACCAGAGGCCGAGCAGGATTTTGTTGGACATGTCGAATCTTGGTCGTTACTTCTAATGCGCTGGCAAGCTCGGAATCGCCGCTGCCGTCCGTCACAGCCCGTCTGGCCACTTCTTGTTTTTGGAGCGCGCGACCTTGACGAAGGTCGAGAAACGCTCGGCGAGCTTCTCCTGGGACCAATTCTCAGCTCGCGCGCGCCGGCCTAGTGCAACGGCCCTGCCCAGTATTGAGGCCGCTCCTCTCTTGCGGCCTGTGTTGAAGAGACGTCTGCCACTAGCAATACTGCGAGCTTTCACCTCCGGCCGTACACCGTCGCCTGGTACGTATTTAGGATCAGGTTCAAAGCCGGTGTCGTGAATGAGCTTGACAAGGGCATAAACCTCTTCAAGAACATGTTCAAGGTGAAAAGATTCGGAGGGAAACCAGACTTGGAAAGATGTGAATGGTCTTGGCCCGCACAAAGCAACTACGCTGCGCCACTTCTCTACCGCGAGTTCAAAGAAGCCTGGGCCATCCGGAATTCTGAAGTACCATTGGATATTGCCATAGTACATGGGTGAGGCTTCTTTGCGAATGTACTTTGCGGCCATCAAGATCGGAGGCTCCGTGGTTGCCTCATCGAAGAACAACGCGGGCCAAAACAGGTACGATGCGTCAGGCATGAGCAGACTGTAGATTGTATTTCGCAGCTCAGGAGGCAGTGAGCGCAGCAGATCTGGAGTTCTGGAGCTCGGAGGCTTTGGTTTCCAGCATGGCGACAAGAATGACCTGGACGGCGTCAGCTGCAGTTCGGATTCGATGTTGCTCTATTGCTGCCGAGCCACTCACAACGGACGCGTGCCATTGATCACAATCTTGGTTTGAGCCTTGTTTGGCTGCATCTTGCATTGAGGCATGCGATGTGATGCGTTGATGTAGTGAGTCGGCTTCGCTCGTTGCCTGAAGCTGAACCTGATGCTGCTCGCCTTCTTGCCTTCCTTGTGCGCGGAGGTGTGGCACCTTCCTTCCTTCCTCATAACGCGAGGCGACGCTACGCTACGCTCCCGGCAACACCACCTCGTCTCAACGACACGCGATATTGCTTACAGAACGTCCTTGCGCAAAATCTCTCGGTACTGGCTCGGTCGCCCTCCTCGGCTTCAATCCTCGAATGCTCGGCGGACGATGCACATGTTGCTGTTCGGGCGACGGTGAATTGGCTGGTGGAATCGGCGCATCGTCAATTGTGAGCTGACTGAGTTGCGCCGATACTGGCGACGGCCATACTCCGCGACGTGCTCCAAGATGTGGGCTGCTCGTCTCACTCTTCGATGCCGTGCCGTGCACATCCTCCTGATTCTGTGGAGAAGCAAAGGCATGAAGAGTCTTCTTGTATCCCGGCATTGTTTTACCTTCCATCTGGTACATTGTATGCGCGTGCATCATCCTGTTATAGCTGTTCACTCGACCCAGCCACATGGACCTCTTCTGTTCATCCTCGCGCGCCTCGTCGCCCTCTTCGTTCTCATTCAAGACGTCTGGGTCGACATAGGGAAAGATTTGTCGTAGCCGCCCAGACGCTCTGTTATGCGATGACACGACGAGCTGAAACGAACCACCGGAGCTTCTCTTCGATCTGGCCGAGCCAGAGTAAGAGTCTGATCGTGGTTCATGCATGTATTCGACAGCGAGATTCGAAGACCCGTGGACCTTACTTGCTATTCAGCGTGGCTACGGGCTGGACTACGAGCCATCAATGCTGCCTTTTCAACCAAGCAGATTACTGCGAGCGTCTTCTCGCCGATAAGACATGCATCACCTACCAATCTCACTACCCTCCACCACCTTTGTCCATCGGCTCGAGCTTCGCGCCGTACCATGTCTAGACAGACACAGAAGCCGAATTGCCGCAAACGTACTGGGGGAATTCGAACAAAGACAAGTGCCCGGCACAATAGGCCCACTTCTCCACGAGTGAAACAATCCGGAGGTCTAGCTATCGTCGCCGCATTCCAGCTTGGTTGCGGCAGCAACATTCCGCAAAGTCGTCAGAAGTATACCAAACCTTCGGTATTCAAGACTTTAAATGATGTCAAGTCTGCCGTACGCACTGTTCTACCCATCCAGATCGGTCGCAGTGACCCCGTCTCCATGCCAGTGCTGGAATGTACGAAAGCGATCCTCGTGGCTTCACGAACTCGATCAACTATAGAAATTGAGTAAGCCTATATCTCAGAACTCCTTCCTTTGACTCAAGTAAATCCTTCACAGTCATTACAGACAGTCCAAACCTCGAAAAGCCAGCCACAAAACATCACAATGGCTGCTCTCAAGCTCTTCGCAGCCGTGCTCATCCCAGCATTGGCTGCTGCTCTTCCACAAGCCAGCACAAGCGATATTCCACCTTGCGCCTACTCAGCAGTCCTCTCAACTCTTCAAAGCACAGGTTGCGACCTCACAGATACCGCCTGTGTCTGCGGCAAACAAGACATCGTCCCATCTCTCACCAGCTCCGTCGTCGCAGCATGTGACGGCTCAGTCAGCGAAAGCGATGTTACCTCTTTCATCTCGGAATACTGTGGTTCGAGTGGCACATCTGCAGCTACAACTTCGCCTGCTGCCACCACGACCGAGGATCCAGCTTCCACGACCGACATGATGTCGACAACACCAACCATGGCCTGCAACGCTACTATCACCAACGGCACTAATGGCACTGGTTCCTGGACCTCTCCAACCCCATCGGCAACTGGCGGTCCGATGCCATCTGAGGGCGGTGCTTCAGTCACCAGCATGAGCACGATTGCTTTTGCTGTTGCTCTTGGAGGCATGACTTGGATCTTTTCTGAGCTCTAGATCACAGTAGATAGTTTGATGAATACATAGAAAGCATTTAATGTGTAATCTTGGGTCTGGCCTCCTTCTCTCTTCCCTATTTTTCTCGTTCGATGATTGGCTCGCGGAGTGCAGTCCGCCAGCTCCACTACTCCAGAACAGCACTCCAGCTTCACGCGTCTCTATCAAACTACCCAAACGGTTCAAGGCCACCTGGCAACGCATTGCAAGACACCAAAACTTCGATGCCACACAGAAGCCCGTGACTAAGACAGACAATCTGATAAGCGTTGTGATGAACAGGTAAGAGGCTGAAAGAAGCAATATCTAACGGCTTTTTCTTTTTAGTTCGCGTTGTATATCCAGTACGTCACTCGGCGATCACGTCAGGAGCTCTCTCATTCCAAGCGACTGTCTGAGTCTATCTCCTACTCCTCAATAATCCATACCTTTTCCAGACTTGCCCGCAAACACTCTAACCCTCATCCAAAACTCAACATGTTGCTCTTGCGTACAACCACGCGAACAAGTGCAGTAGTGCGCTCATCAGTACTAGCCAGATCAAGACCAGAAGCCTTCTCGACAGCTGCACCACGTTACACATCCTCCGACTACGGTTCAGGTCAACATAACAACGAACCCAATTCTTCCGTGCATAGGGAACATCCTGGTCCACCACCACCGGGCACTGCCAACAAATCATCGTCATCATCGTCCAACTCCTCTCCCTCTACATCTTCGAAGACCAGCAATGGCTCGCAGCCTAAGATCTTATCCGACTCCCCACCACCAGAAGGCGAACAGAGTGAAGAAGTAAGGAGACACAATGAGGAAGTTGCGAAGAGAGCGGATCGGCCGCATGAACAGGTGAATCCTGAGGATGTGGAGAAGGACAAGGTGCCCAAAGGGTTTTGGAAGGGCCAGAAAGAATGATTGGTGACACGTGTGCGATAGCAGGATGTGAGTAAAGATTGTGGGTGTAAGATGCATGTGCTGACTATGGTGTAGGGGTTTTGGGACTACGGGACCGATGTAAGACGAGCTCAGTGTAGGATATGATGTTGGAGAACAAGGAGAACAGAACGGTTACCCGAAAGTAGCACGTGTAACAACTATCGGTAACGAAGTATTGCTCAAGTCTTCGATGGTTCTCGAGTTACTCTATATCGCCTCACGAGTGACGATCTACTTAGAAGTACTCGCAGGCTAAGCCAAATCGCTCCACACGACGGGAAAATCGCAGATCAACAGAACGCGCAGACCCGCGCCGACCATCCCTCAGGCAATTTCCTACTCCTGGGCAAGAAATCATGCAGACAACCTCATCGCAATCGCTCACGCATCCTACCTACCTCTAGACGGTGATCTTCGTACGACAAACCGGGCAAGTATCATGCTTCTTCACCCACGGCTTCAAGCAATCGGTACAAAACCAATGCCGACAATTTGGCAGAAACGTCACAATCGTCCCAACCTTGATGTCCTTCTGACACACGCAGCAGATCGCCTCACCATCCTCTTCATCCTGGTCATCGGCCGTGATCTCCCGCAACGACAATTTTGGAACTGGTGCTTGTCGTATTGGTCGTCCTTGTTGTCCTTGTCGCCCACGTCCTGGATTTCGACGATTGTAGCGCGCGTGAAGACCTGCAACTTCGAGTTGATAGCGCAGGATTTCCTCAGGATCATCGTCACCGCAGAGCAAATTGAGTCCTCGGGCTAGGAATTCGTCGGTGGCACTAATGATCCGAGCCAAGAGACCGGACTGGGGATTCGAGTTGTTGCGGTTTGTGCTCGTCTGTCTCGCTTCATTGGGCGTATTGGTCTGCGCGTAGGCGGCGCGACCGTGGTTGGTGTTCCTTCTTGTGTCCATAGCTGGGCTGATCTGGGATGAAGAAGGCTCGGATGTTGCAGGAGTCGAGAGTTTTATAAGGTCTGGAGTTGAAGTGCATTCACCTGCCTGCGCAAATTCACATGCTTCGCTACTTACCAGTAAAAGACAATTATATTGTTGCTCTCGACACGACAGCGCTGTCAATTCTCTCCCGATAGTCCTAAAAGCTCGGCACAATGGCATAGCTGTTTTCCCAAAAGACAGCTTTACAAGTCTCGAAGCAAAAAAAGAGAAACTCCCCCATACCACAGTCCACCCAACAGTCGTCCCATCACAAAGAACCCTGAGCCCAAGCCACCGACCACCTCTCCCAAACAACCTCCTCCCGAAAAGTCGCACAAGTCTCATGATCCCTAACCCACGGCTTCAAACACTCCGTACAAAACCAATGCCTTCACGAAAGCTTCGTAACCTGCCTACCCACCTCAACATCCTGATGAAAAACACAACAAGTCGCCTTCCCATCCTCCCCCACATCCTCCGCCGTCACAACACCTTTCGGCAAGCAAGCCTTCAATTACAACGCGATGCCTCCCCGTCCCCCAAAGCCTCCCATCCCTTATGAAAGAATCCGTCTCGCGATATAGTTCTTCCCCGATAGCGAAATTCTCGTAGGAATGGATTCCGTTGGCGGAACTCGGGCATACTAATGATTCTCGTTGTTCGAGGGAATCTGTTGTACGCGGCGTTCGTGCTCGCGATGCAGGGTTTCGGCGCGATTAAAGGCGACGCCGTCCCAGGAAATTCGGATCTCTTCGTCGAGACTTGAGCCTGGAGCCGGGACGTGGTTTTGCTATGATGGTATTGCGGTGGTGGAGGGAGGGGACGATGGTGTTGGAAAATTTTGGGGTTGGAGGAGCTGGTTTATGGCGTGGATGGTTTGGTTGATTTGATTTTTGCTTGGTTTGGATGTTGTTGTTGGGGGGATGGGGGCGGGCATGGTTGGCGAGTTGTCTATGCCGGGGGAAATCGTGAGCTGTCACGAAAGAAAGGAATGGTTGAAGTCTTGAGCTTGGTTCTTTTGAAGCAATCACGGTTGCTGTGACATCTGTGTTGTGATGATGTTGGAAGGCAAGCTGTTTATGTATTATCGTGAGGAGTTGTGCCAATTCACAAGTCTAGGTTAAAGATGTCACTGAACAATGCCTTTGTACATCTCCCATTCAAAATATAGCTAGACCGCCAGGAGTGAATTCTCCTACCTCACTGCTGGGAACTTTGCATCCAAGTCCATAGTCTTTAGAAACAATGCCCATGACAAGCTGGCTGAACTTCTCCTCAGGTCTCGAAAGCCGTTATGTATGAACGCAACATGAACGCCGACTAAGACAGAAGAGCAGATTGACAGTAAGATACATGTATCGATAGAACACTTCCCTTGCAATCAAAACCAGTCTTAAGAATAAAGCCTATATCTCACCTCGTGCTCGGCTTCGACTACATGACCTTCTCCCTACAATTCGAACTGCTATCACAATCCTTCAACTACGGCACTGAAAAGAATAACATGTGTATTTCAACAGCTTGGAGCGCGCAGAGGCGCTTTAATGTCGACGCACTATAGAGAGTAATTGGTCTTGGCTGTGTAGTCTTGGTCATTCCCCCTGTCTCTACAGGAAGCTGTACTTGTATTGGGTCGGAAGCAGTCGAGGTTGAAGTGTGCAGGTTGAAGTTCGATGGGTGAGTCTACGAAGAAGAGAGAAGTCGCTAAATAGGTGCAGCGCGTGTGCACGGATCCTGGTTCTTCCAAGTGGAAGGTGGAAGGAAGTCTACAAGAAGAGCTTGAGAAGGATATAATCTTCTCCTTCTCAATCGTTGCGGACGTGGTGGACGAGGAACTCTTCGTATATATATAGACCAAAATTCTTGAAATGTGCAGACATAAGCCAGGTTGAATCTAATCTAATCCTTAAAGTGAAAACGCATCGGGTGCTCACACTGTGAAGCATCCGAGACACTCGAGGTCCTATTCGCTTCGGCCATGTTAGCTAGACAGTGCAAACACACTCAAACCTGAGACCCTAGGCAGAAGTGAGCTTCCACGAGAGCTCATTGTCAAAGTGACACAAAAAAGTAAGTGAGAATGTATCAAACCTCACTTGTCCCTTTATACAAGAAGAAGACTTTCTCCTAACCTCGACCGACTTCTCTTCTTCCTTCTTTGTCGCCTCCACGCCATAAGACCAGACCAAGCCACTGCCTGCCATTCCGCTCTCACTGGACAACCGCGACAATGATGAGCCTTACTGAGATTTTGAGCAGCAGATACTTCCTCAACCACACCCTCTCCGACGTCGACGCCCGCGCCAAGATCAACCACGCCGTGCACCAGATTGATTATGCACAGAAGTGCTTCGCGGCCGGTAACTTCGCCTCGTGCAGAGAAGCTTGCGAGGAGATCGTAGGCCTTCCAGAAGAAGGACGCAGCAAAGCCATTCGGGCGAAAGCCTACATGCTGTTGGCGAGACCGGAAGTGGAAGGAGTCTGGTGGGAGAGATCGTCCAATGCACAGCACGCGCTCGACTGCTGGGATCTTGTCATCGAGCGCGACGCTGCAGCCCATACCCGCTTCCCGATAGATCAGGCGCTGGAGTACCGATTCGAGGCGGAGAAGATGCAGAAAGAAGCCCAGCGAGCTGGCATCGAGATTGCTGCCGCGTCTGCCCAGAGATCCAGGTTCTTTGAGGCAACCTCCAGTGAGACGCCGGATGGCAGATTCCGATTGCGCGTCAGAGCATCGCCGAGGATGGTATCAAGGCAGAGAACAACCGCTGGTGAACAGGACGTAAGAGCCCCGCAACAAGATATCACGAACCGTGAACGGAATACCGACCTGCAGCCGAAGGTCCGAGATTTTGCGTGGGAGAAGATTGCAGAGCAGAAGAGGGAGGAGGACTAGAGCTTGAATTCGAAAGTGGCACGTTCCCATCCGCCGCTCTCGGGGCCAGGCGTGCGAGCTGCTGCTTGTATTGCGAGAGAGGTTTTGCGTTCGGCTGCTCGCTCTGTGCAAAGCTCGTAGACGGTAGCAAGGTTGAACAGCAGTGTGGGGAACATGGGCAGCTCTTCGGCGAGATCTTCCAAGACGTCTCGAGCAGATGTGATGTGGCCGGTGTACAATAGCGAGACGGCAGCATTGAGGGCAAACATTTCGTGGCCGGGGTACTCGGTAAGCAGAGACTGCCAGCTTCGTAGTGCATCGTCGTAATGGCCATCAGCAACTTGGAGGAGTGCTTCAAAACCGCGTTTCCTCTTCTCGTCAAGCATTTTGCTAGCACTCCTCTTCGCGCCTTCTACGTCGCCCACTCTCATTCTGAGTAAGGCCTTCCTGTATGCTAACTCGTCGGCTTCGACGTTGACCAAGGTGTCTAGATGCCTGGTAGCAGTCTCCAACTCGCCCATTTCTACGAGTGCGTCACAGACTCTAAGGCCGAGGTCCTGCAGTCGATCGCTCCAGAGCGCTGTCTCAGATTCATTTTCGGCCGCCTGAGCCGACTTCAGGTTGCAGCGAACTTCAGCAGCTAGCGCATAGAGTGCCATGATGCCACGACGCCCTCCGTCGGCGGCTCCGATCGACTGCAGTCTGACTAACAGTAGCCTCAGATGCCATGGTATCAGTGGAATCAGATCCTGTGCGGCAGGCGTGTTTCTAACAAGGACATCTGTGAGCGGCACGGCTTCTGCAGCAGCGAGATCTGGTCGGGAGATGAGAATCAAGCATGCCAGGCGGGTGTACAGCAGAGTGAGGATTTTGTCAGCGGCATCTGGTCTGCACTGATAGATGGCCTTGAGAGATGCGTCGGCAGCTCGACGGAAGTGGCCTCCTTGGAGTAGATCTGGCAGGGTTGCATGTGGAGCAGGGCGCTGGCTGGAGTAGAGAAAGGCAGTGGGGACGTCTTCGGTGGGGATGGCGTGGTAGATGTCTCGGTTCTGCAGGTAGCGAAGATCTACCACTGGCTTTGGTCTTTCTGGCAACACGGGCTCTGGGAGTGGAAGCGGCGTCTGTGCTGCTGAGCGTGGCGCCGCAAGTTCAGATGTGGGACGAGATGGTGGTGGAGTGCTGGTTGCAAGCGCAGAGGGAGAGGCAGAGGCAGAGGCAGCTAGAGGACTGCATCTTGCTTCAGCCGGATGTGCATAGCCTGACGAAGACACGCGCTGGCACACCTACTCGTCTACAGCCGCTTCGAGGGGGGCCCTGGTCGCTGGCTGGGGCTCCGGGCGAGAGATGTTCCTGGCGTGTCGGCGCACACTGCCTGGCGGAGACGGCGCGGCGGCCATGTTTGCTTGTGTATTTATATGGGGGAGCTGTGGTGGTGGTGGTGGTGGTGGTGGTGGTGGTGCCGGAGATGCTCTGCTGTGAGACTGCCGCCACGGAAGCTGTACTACTGCCGCGGTCAGTGCACGAGACGAGGTACGATGACTTGGCGATCGTTGCGGTATCGGGCTTTGTCTTTGTGCTCCGCTCGCGAGGGCCAATCACACGCTTGCTTTGCCAAAGATTGTCAGTGCGTCCATGGGCCAGGTGCAGTTCCAGTATTAACGCGGACATTTACCAGCTCGTGAGTCTTCCTGTGACTCTTCGCACTGCTCCTACCACAAATACCACACATCTTGTCGCTCCCCGACCTGTTTGCAGCAGCTGCCACCAACCATGTTGCAGTCAAAAGCGGCCAGCAAGGCCATCCAATGCCTGCCCAGAGCTCACGCCCACACCCGCACATTTTCCGCCTCTGCGAATGCCGCTGCCATTTCGCCCTACTCGCCAACCCGAACGAGCGCACCGCAAAAGCAGACATCGCAACAACCGACACCTGCGAAACGAAATGCATCCGCCACCGCGAGAAATAGTGCTCAAGCGGCCGCAGCTGCTCAGCCGGCCACGAGACAACGAGCGGTGCCGAGTCCTGCCTTCAACCGCGAGTCGAGTTTGCACGATGTGCAGCCACTGCAGCCATTCCGCCAGCCCGAAATGGACCACAGCTTCGTCGGCATGAACGGAGGCCAGATCTTTCACGAAATGATGCTGAGGCATGGCGTGAAGCACATCTGTGAGTGACATCGACATCGCCACCGAACAACAATGGTAGGCATCGAGTCACGCGCGCTGACAAACTACTAGTCGGATATCCTGGCGGTGCCATTTTACCAGTCTTCGATGCCATCTACAACAGCGAGCACTTCAACTTCATCCTCCCGAGACATGAGCAAGGCGCCGGACACATGGCTGAGGGTTATGCCCGAGCTACCGGCAAGCCCGGTGTGGTTTTGGTCACATCCGGCCCCGGCGCGACCAACACCGTGACTCCCATGCAGGATGCCCTCATGGACGGCACACCAATGATCGTCTTCTGCGGTCAGGTCGTGACTTCCGCCATTGGCTCCGATGCTTTCCAAGAGGCTGATACCATCGGCATTTCAAGAGCATGCACAAAGTGGAATGTCATGGTGAAGAACGTCGCTGAGCTCCCGAGACGCATCAATGAGGCCTTTGAGATCGCAACATCTGGCAGACCCGGCCCAGTCTTGGTCGATCTTCCCAAGGATGTCACCGCTGGTATTCTCAAGAGGCCCATTCCAATGACTTCAACTCTGCCCACCCACCCATCTGCAGCCACTATAGCAGCCCGTGAGCTTTCCCTGAAGCAGCTGAAGGGAAGTATCAAGCGCTCTGCGGATCTGATCAACATTGCAAAGAAGCCGGTCATTTACGCCGGTCAAGGTATCATGGGCCACCCAGATGGACCAAAGCTTTTGAAGGAGCTGTCAGACAAGGCTCAAATTCCAGTGACTACAACTCTGCAAGGACTGGGAGGATTTGACGAGCTTGACCCCAAGTCGCTGCACATGCTTGGAATGCACGGATCTGCATACGCAAACATGGCCATTCAGGAAGCCGACTTGCTGATTGCTCTTGGCGCTCGATTTGATGATCGTATCACTGGCCATCTCCCGCGCTTTGCCCCAGCTGCAAAGAAAGCTGCGGAGGAAGGCCGCGGCGGAATCATCCACTTCGACATCATGCCAAAGAACATCAACAAGGTTGTCCAAGCAAACGAGGCTGCCGAGGGAGATGTGACCGCAAACCTGGCTCTCCTCCTGCCTCAGGTAGAGCAAAGGACACCCGAGGACCGCAAGCCCTGGTTCGACCAGATCTCAGCCTGGAAAGAGCGCTTCCCTTGGGCGTATGAGAAGGAGGCTACCCCAGATTCACCCATCAAGCCCCAGACCGTCATTGCAACCCTTTCCGATCTCACCGCTAACAAGAAGCACGAGACCATCATTGCCACTGGTGTGGGACAGCATCAAATGTGGACCGCACAGCACTACCGATGGAGATCACCACGGACTATGATTACCTCAGGTGGTCTAGGAACCATGGGCTACGGCCTGCCAGCAGCAATTGGTGCCAAGGCTGCTGCACCTGAAAAGCTCGTCATTGATATCGACGGTGATGCTTCCTTCCTCATGACCCAGACTGAGCTCGGAACAGCGTCAGAATTCAACATTGGCGTAAAAGTCATGGTCCTCAACAACGAGGAGCAGGGCATGGTCACTCAATGGCAATCTCTGTTCTACAACGACCGCTTCGCCCACACGCATCAACGCAACCCAGACTTCCCCAAGCTTGCCGAGGCCATGCACGTTCCAGCACGGAGAACCACAAAGTTGGCCACCCTGAAGGAGGATTTGGAATGGCTGTGCTACGGATCTGGAGACGGACCAGCATTCCTCGAGGTCGTCGTTGACCAGAAGGTGCCAGTCCTGCCCATGGTGCCGGCTGGGTCGGCTCTCCACGAATTCTTGGTCTACGATGAACAGAAGGAGAAGGAGCGAAGACAAAGAACCAGGGACCGATCTGGACGATAGTCGAACACCGAGGCGGTCTTCTGGTCATCTTTGATACCCTTTTCTGTTTTATTGTTGACGCCTGTATATGCATGGCGCTTGGAGTTCAGCATGCTTTTGGGGCCTCATTATTCATTAACGAACGGTGCATCAGCGGCTTGCGATGCGAGTTATGTCAAGTCGAGAAATCTTCTGAATCTGGCCGGGTATTAAAAGCAGGCGGATCCGAAAAAAGTTTTTGAAGCGAACGCGAGCTGGAAATGTATGTAGGTCGAGCGAGGCGCCAGTGAATTGACTGGTTTGACCTATTGAAACGAGTTTATATGTCCACCATCTTCTATCTCCCGAGTGCGGCGTTAAGAGGCACAGTTCAGTTCTTGAACATCTTGTCGAGCGTTGCAAGCTTACCTCACTAGCGAGCTAAGGGACATTTGAGTCGTCAATCGAGAACACTTGGTTGCAAGACAAACCACTTTTGATGAGATGGAGAGGAGGCGAATTTTCTTTTTCGGAGCTGGGTGGGTAACATTTTGTCCAACCGTGATCAAGATAATTCTTCAAACAAGCCGACCAGCGAGAGCTATCATGTCCGGTCTGTTTTCGTTGTCTAGTTGCTGGTTCGGAAACTGTTGGCTGGCTTGTATGTACTGCTGGTCTTGTTGGTGAAGGCAGTGCCACATAGCACGCGACGAGGTCGTTGCCTATGACTATGGCAGCATTGCTAGCGTACCAGACAGTGACGCTCGGAGTTTGCGAAAGCTGGACATGGTGCTTGCGTTCATTCGCGCATTGGGCCGCACTTGAGTCACCCATTGGGCAGTGCTCAAGTAGCATCTTGACAGGGCTAGAGGAATTAATAAGTGGGGAGAAGGCCTCGAGAATAGTTTGCAGTGCTCGACATGCGTGAGCATTGATGCAGGATCCAAGTTTGTGATGTTCGCGCTTGAGAAACAATAGGCGGCCAGCTCGTCGGAATTCGTATTATGACCCTGGGAGATCCGTGTGGTGGGGATGGTCCTCATGCATTTGCGGACCTAGTACTGGCATCCGTCGTATCATGCAGCGCTCCACTGATGTACATGCCGGCAGATGCAACTTTCACGGTGGTGCTGTTGGCAGCCTATCAGACATCCCTCGTGGATTCGCAAAGTCTTTGGTTTGTCACTATGCAAATGTGAATGTAACAACCGTAGAGAGTAATGAAAAGCGTGCGGATGTATGATAAGTTGGCGATGAAGTATAGTAGCACGGCCTGATTTCGTTGAATATTCACCGTGGTGCTCAATCCCAGCTCATAGAAAGTGATGTTCTGACGTCTGCGTCTTGCTGCATGAAGATTCTAGACTCCCGCGGTAGACGCATGGTCTACCTTGCCATCGCCACACCATCACGGTGTGGTGTGTGGTGAGGTGTGGCTTGGCTGTCAGAATGCCATAGCAACATGGGAAGTCTTGACGAGGTTCAAGAAGTATGAAACTGTGGCCCCCGGCTCTCAGCATCATACTGCCAAAAGTTTCGGATTGTGGGAGCATGGTCTCAATCTCATCATTGCTGAGATTATGTCTTGTCGGTGTCCGAGTCAGATTGCATTCTGAACAAGATTTGGTGTTGGTGATTTGGGCTGCAGAACACATGCAGTTCTGGACATGAAAGTGACCACGTGCGGTGTGCACACGCTGCCTGTCACTCAAGCACGCACAGATCAGAGCGAGGTCTGCAGCATCTTCCGGCTTTGTTGCTGGCTGCATGCGAAGATTCAAGAGCAACCAGGTTCATCGAAATGCGAGTACAGAGGGAAGACGGTACGATTCGGCGTTCGGCGTTCCAGGCGAGCAGTTCTTCCTGATCGATGATGTGTATTCTACGCAGAACTACGCATGGGTGTGCCTTGGCGCGGCAGGACACGTGGTTCGAGGTATTCTGTTCTCGCTTGTACCACAGCATAAGGTAGCGTGTACGGTATACTATCACGCACAGATGTTCGTTTGGTGAGTGGCTGCATCACACACATTCACCCGTGAGAGCTGACGATACGTGTCCGTGTCCACAGCCTTCCTCATCACGCCCACGTGCCACGACTCTCACTCAACAGTAGAACTAGCAGGTATGTGTCAGAGAAGAGCAGGCGACTCGTCAGTCCCTAGGAGCCGGCACTGCAGCGTGCGCATCCCCGAGTCTAGTCTACTAGTAGAAGTATCGACAAGGCTTCGGGACAGAGAAGGACTGGCACCCTTGCTCGTACAGAACGCCTCCGCCACAAACTGCCACTGCCAGATCTCACTCATCTCACACGCCGGCTTCCACGCTTCGGCCATGTGGATATTATCATCCCATGCGTGTCGTGTCTTCAATCCTACTGTAAGCGACTCCAAGTTGCCGACCACTGCCGGTGTGCGTATAATAACGGGTAGCGAGTGAAAGGAGAGGCAGACCATCGCTGCCCAGAGCGATGTGATACTACTGTGCTTGCGCAACGTGGCAGATAAGATTCAACGATTTCTGACCGCGTAACGGTCCCCGTCTGATACACCGCGATTTAGCGAGATGGCGGACGGCGGTGATCCCTGAAAACGGGATCTAACTGGTTAAAGCTAGCGTACTGCCTAAAGGAATTATCCGCACCTTTAAAAAGTCTACGTCTAACGCTTTCAAGCTAGCTGCCGCTTACGGGGATTACCCCCGTCCGCCATCTCGCTTAATCGCAGTGTACCTGTCACGACTCACCAGGGCGGATGTTGTTTTGGTGGCCCGACCCTCTACAGTAGAATACTTCGCTTCCTCTCTTTCAACATAGCACGCCAGCGAAAACGCCATCTGTCGCACGAATCGAAAGCATCGCGTTCATTGTGTTGCCCACGCCCGCACGCCGGTACCCAAGCAAAACACGGAAAAGTCTCGCCCGCTGCGCAGTCGGATAGAGTTCACTCGTTTGAGCCGAGCCACATGAAAGACGGCTGCACAATATTGGCATGCATACTTCGCCGATCATTACTCTCCTCCGCACGACTTAAGTTCTTGGTGTTTCATATATCGCCAACCAGACGACATCGCTGCATGGCTTTCCATTTTCCACTTTACATATCGTGATAATTACATATCTGGGCCCGCCTCCACAACACGCGACAGACCCGCAATCATACATAACCACTCCATATCCAAGTCATCGGAAGGAGCACATCACCCTCCAGCGACAACCCGCATAGCATGTGTGTCGCCGGCCTGAACGTCTCGACACAACCGTGTGCGCATCGCTGGTACGAACTCATTCGACCTTGCAACCCGGCCAACAATCTTCAGAATTGTCCAGAGCGAGTCAAGTTGGAAGGCTGGGAGAAGCGTAACGACCGTTGCCCATTCTGCGACGGCAGCAACCACCATCGATCGACACATCGACTTTTCGGAAGCACATCTTCCGCCAGTTCGGTCGTATCCTCACCGACCATTCCTGATATGGGCTTCATCAGTCTCGCCGGACGACGAGAAAGCGGCGCAACTTTGAATGGCACTCTCAGCCCACTATCAACAACGAGCAGCATCGACGAAATGGACGCTGTGGAACTCGAACGAGCGACACGAGCTAGAGACATGAATGACCGATTACACGTCTACTTGTCATGCGATCCACACGAAGTGCTACCTTCTGCGAAGAAGAACTACCCAACCTACGCCACTGCCATACAGCGAGCTGAAGAAGCCGCCGCCAACTCATCGGATGGCCCTTCTTCGAGGAAATCATCTTTGATACGACGCCAGTCTCTCACACGTGGCTGGAAACGCATGTCGCACCGCTTCAGCTTCAGCTCATTCTCGGACCTCAGGATTTTCGAACGACAGGACTCGTGATGAAGGTGAGAGAATCATCTCGATCCCCCAAAAGTATCATCATCACTATCATCTTGGCAACTGCAACTCGTGGCGTGTAGCAAAAGCCGCCAGATTGGTTCATTGCCAAGTATTAAGGACGCAGGACCGGCTTACGACCCATTTCTGGACAAGCGGCCTCTCTACTGCATGACTGGATGCTACCCCCAATTTATGCATCGCTATCTATACCATTGCAGGCGCAGGACGATATACCCAATGACTGTCAAGATTAGGAAGGACCGAAAACTATCGCGAAGAGCATGACGATCAGATAACCCTACTGGCTACGCGGAAGGAGGAGTGCCTCGTGGCTTGCACGGGGTGCCGAGAGAATTCCTTCGCGTGCCAAGCTGGCGGTGTAACACTTGGCGAGTCTTGGAAATGTTGGAGAGCCTTGCCTGCGCGTTGCTTGTGTGGATGCAATTTCCCGCTATAACGATGTGGTGGATCCGGAGCTCTTGACAAGGAAGGAAGAAGATCGACTCGCAGTGCCGAAAATTATCGTGGGGAAATGGAAGCTCTAGACCAACAACACCATGCATTCACATGTAATCACTCGTCAGCTCTACCTGCGGATGTGCATCTATCCAAGCTGTATTCCCAAACTCTCCAGAGAACGGAAATTGAAACACCTTCTCAGGTGACGAAAACGGCTCATACTCCCCTTCCGTCATCTCGATTGTCACATTACCAGCTTCACGTCTCGCAGTCGCATTAAATCCTGGTCCATAGTCACGGAATTCCGCCATGGTCGTATCTTGCGCCACAATCATGGTCAGCATTCGGACGCCGGCGGCAGCATCATTCAGCAGGTATCGATACTCACTCTGACTAAGCCTCGGATCGCTGGAACTCCATTCAATGTATCCAGCCGGCAAAATACTATCATCCAAATAACATCCGCTGAAAATCGATCTATGCTGAGAATTCCAAGGTCGGCCCAAAGGACATTTGTGTCGAATCTCCAAGGAACTATTCGCCTTCACGACATGGGAGTCATGAATGTAAACTCCATACTTACTCTTAATTGCGTTTAGGTTGAGAATGCCAAGAACCTCGTGACCGCGATGCCTGTCTATACTGTTTCTTAGTAATTTAGTCGATAGAGTGCAGTTATCCTTATACCGCCTCGAAAATAGCCCTTATAAGCGGTCTACTACTAGAGATAGCATATATTGTCGCTACGGTCTACGTTGCTAGTAACCTCTTACTACTATATTACCTTATAATAGCGCTAAAGCCGAAGAAAGCACCGTCGGTAGCTCGAGCGAGTCGATTACGTAAACTAGTTAAGAAGAAGCTTCCGGCTTATAAGGAGGCTATTAAAAGGCGCGAGTCGCCGAAGAAAGGGAAGGCAAAAGTAGTAAAGAGGTCGGTAGCGGCGGAGGCGGCTTTAAAGAAGTTTAGTTAGGCGCGCGTATTTAATACTTAGGCGTATAGAGAATTCTCGGACCTCTTATTAGAGCGCGCGTTAACAGTAGTTAGTAATAATAATAGTAACGGCGGTAGTAATAGTAGTAGTAAGAAGGATATAGAAGGTAAAGTCGCGCCTAGCAAGTTAACGACTATAGGCGAGGCGCCTAGCAATTAGCTAGCGTAACGGCTTATAAACTAGAGGTTAATAGATAAAGGAGATATTAAGACTACCTCGCACGACTCTCGTAACGACCTTTACTATAAGCAGTATTAGCGCCTTCTTAGCGGCAACTAGGTCCTTAGAACTAAGAATAAGGAATAGTATAGTGCCGCTACTTAGCCTACTAAAGATGCTTTCTACTAGGTAGTTAATAAGGCTAAGAAGCAAGGTCTCTTTATTAGAAGCTATATACTAGTCGTGTCCGCTACGAGTATAAAGAAGGCCGATTGGTTCTACTAAAGTTAGAAGCAAAGTAGTAAGTTAAACGGCTATTCGAAGAGCGTTTCTATACTAATCTCTCCTAGCTAAGGATTATAGTAAAGCACTTAATACCGCTCTTGAATTTGAATACGAAGGTCGAGACAAGGTCCGTATTAATATTAAGTTTAAAACAGCAGCGAAGGACGCCCTCGCTAGCGCTGTTCTTAAAGTTAGCAAACTAAAGCTAAACGACTAACAAGCTATAGACGGTCTTACCTATATTGCAGAAGAACGAAGGTCTAGTAACTATAAGACTAAGCTCTAAGCTAACTATATATATACTCTTAGCACCTATAAGAACTATAGCGGCTACTACTATTATCCTAAGAATACGCTAAATACGGAGATTTATTATTACTAGTTCTATACCGAGGCTTTAAACCTATAGTCTTACGCTCTTGCTATATAGCAAGAAGGAGTTAGTCTTAAGAAGCCGCCGGAGTTGGCTTTTATAAAGATAAAGGATTATAAGGACAAGATATTAAGTAGTAAGCTAAAGGGCTCTACTAGCATACTTGCTAATTTAAAGATAGTAGAGCTTCCTTAAACACTAGCCGTTTAACGAGGCCGTAATAACATTGATCCTAGTGCTATTGTCCGAGAGACTATATCGAGTCTACTTCCGGTCCTTCGTAGACAACTAGCCGCCGCCGAGCCTGCCGTTATACTACCTCCGGCTGTTATAGAAGAGTCTCCTATTCTAGTCCGTATTATAGCACAGATTAGAACGCCTATCTTAAGCCTTACTCGACAGTTCTTTAAGTATGCTATATAGCAATACGAATAGTCTAATCTAGAAGAAGTTAGAGACTTTAAGAAGATTAAGTTACACTTCCTTACTAAGAAATAGGACTGTAATTAAATAATGCGTATCTCTAAGAAGTACTAGAAGGAAGAACTTGGCTTCTTTAAAGGCTATAGACGACGGTTGCTTAATACATTAAAGCGCTTTTAGAAGATTAAGTTATCTAAGAGGTTAGAGAAGTGATAGGTTTGAATAATAATAACGACATTAATAACGGAGTAACGGCTGTTTTCTTTAGTTCAGATTAGTATAGGGTTTATATAGGAAAGGGAAACAAAGTAGCTTATTAATTGCTCCGTTGCGTATGTCTTAATTATCGTTGCCGCCCTTCGAGTCCTCCGCTAAAAAGTAAAGTTTGTAAGCGGAGCGCTTAGCGCGGGGCTTAGCATTCCGTACTACCCCTTCGAAATTCGAAAACATCCGCTATACTGCTCCGACTATTATAAAATTAATAGCGGAGCTTCTATTAGACATTATCTTAATATTGCGCATTTTTAATAGTATAATTTGGTCGTATAGTAGTAGTATTCTGCCGCTTAGAGGTGCAGGTTGTTAAGCTCGAAGCCTAACTTAGTTGCTTCGTCGTCAAATACGCTATTAACGTTATAACCGCTATATCTAAAGAGTCCGGTTATATTAAGGCTAGCTATATGCTTAAGAGCCTATCTAAGGAAGTCGGCAAAGCACTTAAAGTCCTTCTATAGGTGCTTATTCTTCTTAAGCTATCTTTTAAGTATTGCGAAGGTCTATTCTATTAGGTTAAGGTCTAGCGAGTATAGCGGCAAGTACTCTAATCTATAGCCGGCTAACTGTATTATCTCTTCTACCCTATCGCTATAGTAGATTAAGGCGTTGTCTATTACAAAGATTATCTCCTAGCCCTTAACGAGAGGTAGTACTTTATTTTCTAGCTAGTCGTTAAAGGTAACTTAATCTACGGCGCCTTCTATACAAAGAGTGCAGTTAAGATAGCTATTAATCGTTAAAGCCGGCAATACTAAGGTACGTCGTTGCCTTTGCGCGTACTAGAAATCGTAGCAATCTATACCTCTTAGAGACTAACTATATTTCCGGTAAGTAGTCTTCTTATTAGAGGCCGTCTCGTTAATAAAGACTAACTTATTAACAGGCTATTTCTAGCTCCTAGTATGCTATACGGCTCTTGCTATCGGATTGCGCTCCTTCGCGATATACTTTAACTGTTTCCGAGTCTATTCGAGCCGATTAGTAAGCGTACGCTAAACACTCGAAGGATACAGTTCTACGCTAAATTTATTATATAACGCTATATATATCTCTTTAAGGAATAAGTCTAGTCGATTAGATAGGTATTCCTTTAACTATGCGTCTATCTCCTTCGTTATCTTCCTTATATAGCGCTTCTTCTTCTTCTTACTAGGCGACGGTAGTAGGTCCGGATCTAGTATATATACCTTACTAAACAGCTCCTAACACTTCCGCTATCGATATATCGTCGCTATACTCGCTCTAGTCTTCGAAACAATAGTTAGAACGTTAGAATTAGCTTTAAAATAGAGTACTGCGAGTCTAGTAGTCTTAGAGGGCAGGCGGCGAGGTATAGCGGCGTAGGAAGGCGTAGAACATACACAATAATACCTTAACGTCCGTATTTAACGGCTATACTATTAACATAGTTAAAAATTCAGTGTTAGAGTGAGTATGCTTAGAAATAGGACAAAATGGCTGATTTACTAGCAAAATCTTGGTAGGGTTTCCCAGGTCTTAGCATTCTCAACCTAAACGCAATTAAGAGTATTCTCAAAGGTGGTATTCGTGGTATTCGTGCCTTTCCAAGCGGTGATTCCGCCTCCACAACTTCGCAACAAGAGCCGCGATTTCTCTATCCAGAGCGTGCCGAAGCCATCTATTGTAACCATCATCAGTGATAAAACCGAAAACCCTTGTGGACGATGATTGGGACGAAAAGAACTCACACAAAAAATCCGTCTGTCCTGCCACAATACTCCCAAACATATACACATTCCCCAACTTCCCAACATAAACCTATATCGATTTCTCGTCATCAGCTGAAACCCTCCTCATCCATGACTTGGGTCGATACGTATACATACCGTATCCTGCCTACTCCCCACCCCACAATTGCCAATACCTTCCACTTTTCTATAACCACCACAGAGGAGATACCCGGCGCCGGCATCTCGTTAAAGGAGTCGAACCTCTATAATTTCGCTCGATCTGTATAGTGCCTTCCTTCGACAGCAATCAGCACCGCGCCTGCCCAATTCAAGGGGAGAGCGTGCGAGGACTGGGTATAGTCTATGCTTACTTTCACCCCGGTCTATGAGGAATTAGGTAGACAATTCATTCTTGCTCGTGAATCGTGGTATTGATGAGCGAAGAGACGGAGAATTGGAGCACTCGTTCAAATGATTTCTTGCTTGGGCGTACGTTTCAATAAAGGATCGCATTAAGTGTACAGTGTAATCAAGAGGCCGACTCGCCGAGTATTATTCGAGGGCGAGAACCCGGAAGTGTAGGGTGAGAACCCGGCAGAAAAGGGTAAACGCTCCACTAATGAGCCAACAGAGTGGGATTGTGCGTATAACGACGTCCAGCTCTTGCTTTTATGCTTAATATTATTCGATTGACCGCGTCTATCACTGCGAGGGAAGGCGTAATCAGGTCAGTGTGGACAGCAGGACTTTCTCCACTTCCCCTTCATCGCACATACTATGGTCAAGGTAAG
Organism: Pseudocercospora fijiensis CIRAD86; assembly: GCF_000340215.1. Taxonomy (NCBI): domain Eukaryota; kingdom Fungi; phylum Ascomycota; class Dothideomycetes; order Mycosphaerellales; family Mycosphaerellaceae; genus Pseudocercospora; species Pseudocercospora fijiensis. Next base: position 6,322,669 of record NW_006921532.1, read on the forward strand.
AGAAGATGGGTTTTCATTATCATATAAAGTCGACGCTAAAGAGAGGGAGAGAGCTGCGTGGGAACATCTTCCTTTTGCTCTCCAAACCAAATCGAACATCATCAACAATTAGTAAGACCCTTTCCCATTCCAGGTTCTCATTACACCAAATCCATCTCTTCACCACCTTTCCTCACCCCCCTCGTCCTCTTCGGCACATCATAAGGATCCTGATCCTGCTGAAAAATGTCCGTAGCAGGCCCATCATGCCGTCGACTAACATTCCCCGCCTCAGGAATCGGTCCAAGAGCCGTACTCTCTTTCCTAGGAACAAAACTCGGAGGTCTCGTCATAGGCGGAGTAATCTCATTAATACTCGTATTTCGACTATCCGGCAAGATGCCGACGCCATGAGGATCAGGCATGGCAGGCACAGGTTCGTCAAAACTGTCCGAACCCGCACGACGTTGTTTTTCGGATTCCAGCGGTCGACCGAAGGATTTGCGTTTTGTTTCCAGCATGAAGAAAGGTTGTTCTCCGATGCTTGGATTGCGCATCGCGCGTCGAGGATGGCGGATGAAGAAGAGCCAGCC
>NW_006921532.1:6327863-6350484 GCF_000340215.1 Pseudocercospora fijiensis CIRAD86
TCGAATTGACCCCTGCATCCTAACTCATCCGATGGCGTCCTCATCACGACGGCCTGAACCTAAGCAGAGGGAGTACCTGCCGTGTTGTTGCTAGCAGAGAAAACCAACCAGCCCAGTGAAACAAGACCCCAACCAACCCACCTCAAGAGCACCTCCCCTTCTCTTTGCCTGCGATACAGCTTATTTATGATCACAAAATTCCACCCCATCTTCCAATCAGGGGATATGGTCCAATGGTAAGATACATCGTCCGTCCTTACGAACGTGTCTGGACACGTTCGTAAGGACGGGCGTTGGGATGCGTGGTTCGATACCGGCTATCTCCAAATATTGCGTGTTTTTGCTGCGATTGTGCATTAGGTCTGAAAGTCGGAGAGTGAGAAAGCGTCTGAATGCGAGTTGGGCGCTTGTAAGGACTGCTGGGCATCTTCGCTTCCGGGCTGAAGTCAGTACCTCACGCAAAAGAAGCCATCTTCACTGCATCTCCCAAGGAAAAACGCCGAAGAGGGCGGTCGCGCGTTATTCGGAATTTCATTCCCTCATCCTCTCTTCTCCTATATACCCGACTCTGGAGTCTGATCAAACCATCATCGTGCTTCCATAATCCCACCTCAAGTCCCCTCCAAAACAGAGACTCTCAAAAGTCCCATCGAAAGCACAATCCCATAAAATCAGACCCAGAATCCACATAACGATGCTTTGATAGGCACCACATCATTCCCCTGCAAGTGTGGCCTTGCTCGCAGAACGCCTATTCGCCCAACGCCCGAATAACATCAAACTGGATACCCACTAAAGCCTATCTTCAAAATTCCTCGCTCCTCCGTACCCCATTGCTTCTTCCATTGCATCTCTGTAGCGCGGGCCTCTTCGAAAGCGCGACGGCAGTCTTCCGGTAGCTCGTCTATCAGGTCTTGGCTAACGGTCTGCAGTCCATTTGGTCCTGAGGTGGGATCTTCCACGTGTCCGTCAGGTCCAGGGTAGCCGGCGTTGCTGATGGGAGGCGCGGTGTAGACCGTGTCGATGACCTGGAAATTGCGAGAGATGACCGCTGGCAGTGGAGCGAAGAGCGAGTTCGGATCTTGATCTTCTTCGTGATGGCCATTTGTTAAGTCACCGTTCGCCAGTCCGTTGGTAAGTCTCCTCTTCGCCGGCCTCTCGTCATCAGGAGGGATGTATTCCCACTTCGCATGCGTCGGTTGCATGATCTTGGGGTAGAACATCATATTCGTGTTGGCGTCATATACGCCGCCCTTGTTCGCGTGGCGCAGTGCCGTGAGGGATGCGTTGTATCTGCCGGCTTCTCGAGCATGCATGAACTGCCAGTTATGCAAAGTAATATTATTCCTTCGCTTCCCGACAGGTCCTTGCTTGTTTGGCACAGTACCACCTTGTTGTCGATAAACTTCACTTGCTCCAAACCAAGCAACGTAGCGATTGCGGTTGTACTCGGAACGATTGTCCGGGACGTAGTCATCTGGGTCTGCGAGCTCGCCTTCGACAACTCCATCTTCTCGTGCTTTGGTGACTTTGTAATCGTCAATGACCCTCTTTCCGCCAACGATGATTCTAGCACCGAATTCGCGAAAGACAGATCTTGCCGTGACGACACCAATATTCCGACCTTTGTAGCTGTTGGGGAGAATATCTCTGTCGATGAGATCTTTCTTCTCCTCCTCACCAACCACGACCTTGAAGAGCTTCGGGTGTTTCGTGAAGAAGAGGTAGCTGTCTCTGAAGCCACAACATCTGGCAGGCTCAGTCGACAACATGTAGAGTCGTTCGCCCTTGCCCATGATGGTGAAAGTTCGCACTCTATACTCTCGCCCTCCTTGTAGATTGCCGAGCTCATCAACCTTTTCGTCACCTTCGTCATCCTGATCAACCAGCGCTTCGTCCTCATAGACTTCGTAGACTGACCCATCCTTGTCGGTCACTGTCTTTGGTCCTTCATCTTTCGCGCCTTTCCTTCGTCCCCTGAAGCCTCCACGCGCTCTGCCAGTGCCAGTACCCGGAGGCCTCCCTCTCCGTCTCCGCGCTGGTGTCCCGCTTTCGCTACCTTCCTCGCCAGGCTCAGGCGTATCTTCATTGCCGCGCCGACTCGGACGCGATCTTCCTCCCCGCGCTCGCCGTCTCGGTATCGTTGTGATCGTCGGCTCTTCCTCGTCCTCATCGTCTTCCTCAGCAGCAGGAGTTGCAGCTCCCTCTGCGTCTTCATCCTCCGCATCATCAGGCTGTTCCATAATAATTTCCTCTTCGCCGTCTACCATTGTCTGATCTTCGTCCTCTTCTTCGGGTTCGTGTCGTGGTGTCGGCGTTCCTAGGAAAGAGCGAAGTGTCAGCGCGTGCTTTCCATCAATCCATCAATCGCATTCCCTTGCATCACCTCAATCCGCATTCCAGTTTCAGAGTTAGACTCACGAGTGACATTGAGGCTGATACGTGTGCTCTTGCGACCCGTGTGGTGGCCACCTCCCTTTTTGAAGGGCATCGTGCCGATGTTGCTGTGCTCTAGGCTGTGAAGATGCGCGAGTGACTGCTTTGGCGAATCGAGCTGGCTGGGCTGTGTGCTTGGCTTTGCGAGACGCGGCTGGCGAGAAAGCGCGATTTCCTCTTGCCGTTGCTCAAACCTTATTTCGAGCCTCAGTACACATCACGTGACAGAGCCTCACTTTTGGTACTGCACAGTACGATGCCGTCTCGGTTTCCGTGCCACGATATAGTCACGTTTCTAGAGCGCTTCGAACATGCAATCCAAGGAAACAGGAAGGGAGAAAGGCAGTTTCGCCCAAGCGAAAGCCCCATCGCCAGCCAAACCAGGCCGGCGAAAGGGTGTATCCATTTCATCCATTAAAATCAAAGCTATCCTCTAGTTTTTGGGCGAAGGTATTGAACCTTCCTCTTCTTAAACCCATATTTCTCAACGATCGTTATGATGTCGCTGCGATCCCTCCGCTTCCCGCAATCATCTCATGCGAAGTGGTATCTAAACGCAGCAAGCCAAAGTTTTGGACGAAAGCAAGCATTCAAAAGCCCGCAAGCTAGACGCAACCTATTCCGTGCGCTGGAGACCTGTTCCGCCGCAGTGTGTAGGGCAAGTGTTCAATTCTTCTCCTTCCCTCATTGCTGCAACCGGGCCTGTCCTGCACAACTACAGGTGCATCCATCTCGCCTCGGCAATCAAAATCATATGCATGAACGGAAAAGCAAACATCAAAGGCTCCAATAACAACTCGCTTTCCCCATCGCATGTCCCCATTTTAGCAGAATCAAGTTCCATTCCCCGATGCTTGATCCCCATTTTAAACGCCATGCTGTGATCGATCGGGTAATAGTGTAACATTGCAGTGTGAAAAAGCAAATCCCCTAGTATACCAAGTCCCGTATCCGTGATGCCGCGCGCAAAAACATGATGAAAAAAGTGTAGAAAAGTAGTGCCGCCCGAGAACATAAGACGTAATGATTCATGACTGTGCCGGCATAAGGTAGAGCGCAGATTTCTGCATTGAAGGTGAACGCCTGTGGTGAGCACGCGTTGCAGATGTCCATTGGCCGAGCCAAAGTCTCGGTCGTCGTCGTCGATGCAGCAATGTAAAGCCAGGACCAGTTTATTAGAAAGCTTTGTGCAGGTCGAATCAAGTAGCGTAACTTTCCATCTAGGTCCGGTCCTTAAGAAAACTTTTCGAGGTGGAGAGAACGCTGCAAGTGACGTGGTCTAGTATTGAACGCAGAAAGACGCCCAGAATTGGCGTGACTCAAGGTCGATCGTCCATAACAACTGCTCAGTAGTGTTCTTTAGATGCCTAACCCATGACAGTCTGAGCTGTGTAGCCGGACGCCAATGGGTAGGGTCGATAGTGGTGAGAGTATGCACAAGTCGAACAGCTGCAATCGTAGCGATGGGTAGTGTTCCAAGTGCCATGATCCCATCCGGTCGAGTAGGTCGGCGTCTGGTAGTAGGCCGAGTGGTTGGCATTGCCGTACTGATAGGCAGTCTGGCGAGCACGCTCCTCAGAAGCGCGTCGATTCGCTTCCTCAATCTCGGCGTAAGACTCATAGCGTGCTGGCCGCTTGTAATAGTCATCCACCTGGCGGGAGCTGGTAGACCAAGGGTCAGCAGCTGAGTAAGGTGTTGAGTATTGTGTGGAAGGAGCCGAGAATGGCTGCTCAAACGCACGAGTCGAGGACGTCGCTGTGTGTGGCGTCGGGTACGGCGAGAATCGATCGCGACTCGTGGTCGTATGGCGGTGCACGTTAGTGTCCAGCGGCGAGAGTCGAGCAGGAAGCTGTTGTGCTTGCTGGGCTTGGCGCTCGAGCTGCTTGGCGCACAACTCAGCATCATACTTCTTCCACGATTCGATCCAAGCCTGCAGGCCGTTAGATGCAAGTGGATCGACGTGAAGGCGCCATTCGAAGAGAGCGAGCCACGCCATCTCCAGCTTGTTCAGCTCCGCCACCTTGATAGCGGTAACGTCGGACCACGATCGGTTGATGAATGTGTTGTCGTCGAGGAACTTGCTGCCGAGGATGAGGGAGACTGCGAGGAGTCTGTAGATCTGGTTCTCGCCGGCAACGACCGAGTCTGGGAAATTGCACAGTCTGTCGTTCAGATAGTGCAAGCTGAGCAAGATGGTGGCGGAGGGTAGGCGCGTCGCAGAGAGCACTTGATGCACCCACTTGCGGAAGGATGGGTGGCTTTGCATCGAGTGTTGAAAGCTTCGAGTAGCGTCAATATCAGCCAGGCTGACGGGGGAGAAGAGGTAATCATACATAGACGCAGTTGCATCAGTCACGAAATCCGTCATACGCTCCATGTCGTAGTCGAGCTTGGCAGACACGCCGCCAGTTGCCTTTTCCTCCTTGGAGGCTTGACGTTGCTGCTCGCGAGCGGCAGCATTCTGCTGTTCTTGTTGCTGGAGTCGTCGTTGGTAGTCATCGGTGAACGATAGACGGTCGTTGATTCTCAGCGGTGGCAGAATTGGGGCGCCGATGGGCTCGTAGAAGTTCTGGATCGGCGGCAGGCTCGTGGTGGGCTGAAAGGCTCCTTGATGAAACTGGTATGTCGGTGGTGCAGGTGCGACTGCTGGCTGCATGTACCCTTGCTGGTAATCGTAGGCGCTGTCGTGGCGGTTTTGGCTCACTGGCTGCTGGTATGGATCTTGCGAATAATTCATGCTGCTGTAGTATCCGGAACCAGAGTCTGGGGGAGTGAGTGGTAGTTGACCGGCCAAGGGCCTCTGATAGTAGCCTGGCATCGTTGTAATGAGGCAGCAGAAGCGCAGAAACGGTGCGTGGATGCGACCTGAAGATGTCAGTTTTGTCCGGAAAGTTCCATGTCAAGGAAAAATGGAGTGAACAATGTGCGCACCGTTTCCTGTCCTTCACTCGCACCGACAAAGACCGAGCACCTTTTGCGAGCGGTGCAGAGCTTATTGCCTCTTAACCATGCGATGAGGTCCGATGTTAAGTGTTGCTAGATGTGTTGGATTGATGTGCGACAGTGGATTGCGCAGGATGTCTCAGGTGTCGCGCGCACAATGAGATCGGGAGACTTGGTGAAGTGATGTCGATCTTGGCAAAATGATGCTGCGACTCACGCACTGGAGTCAGAAGCTGACGTGTCGACGTATGCGCGAGTGGCGAGGGTGATTATGACGCGCGAAGATGGATGCGCGGACGGTGCTCAGTGAAGAGGTCGCCCAGGTGGTAGTGAATGAGTGTCGGTGTACGTCGGTGACGGTGGTTGTGTCGTGCCGGGAGAAACAAGCGTCGGTGTGTAGGAAGGCTGAAGCTGCGCGGTCTCAGACTGTCAAGCGGGCGAGAAAATGGCAGACTGGACGAGAGGCTGATGTCGATGTCGTCGTCGCCGCTCGTATGGCAGTCGATGGGATGGCGAAAAGTCGAGATGCGCGTGCTGCTGCTGCTGCTGCGGCTTTGACCGTGGCTGAGAAGCGACTAGAATACAGGAGGGCCGGAAGGGGAAGAAGCTGAAATACGAGTGCGTCGTCGCGGGTGATGAGGGTCGGTGGGGGCGGGCGCGAGGTTGGTCGACGGTCGTGCTGCCTGGCTCTTACGAGCACCTGTTGCCTGCAGAGTGCACGGTGGTGTAGAGAAGGAAGGCCAGACAGAGGGCGAGGGCGAAGGCGAGGGCGAGAAGGAGGTAGTAGCGTGGAAGAACAGGCGGAGCGCAGACGACGGAATGGGATGGGTCACAGGCGGCCGCTGCTGCTGACGACGAGCAAAGTCCACCGTGTTCCAAGCTCCGTTGTCTGTGCGCCGTGCTTGCCCGCAAGATTAACAGCCGGAAGTAGCCGCTGCTCAACGCTTGGTGATGCTCGGCGTCTCCTGGTGCAGAAATTTACTGATGGGACGAAAAAGCTGTCCGCCAGTTTCCTGCCTTTGCCAGGTGTCGCGGCGGGCAGCCTGCTTCGTGGTGCCGCTGCCACAGGAGTTGTGATCGCGGGCGAGAGGAATGTGTGACGCGCACAATGGAAGTCTTTACCACGGACACACGCAGACACGCAGACACGCAGACTCGAGAGGTGCATGACGGCTACGGTATCTGACCCGGCCAGGCTAGGCAAAAGTACTCCTGCACATCCGGTGGCAGCAAATAGAATGCTCGCCTTAATCAATTGCGCCGACTGGCCCATCAAAGCGAGCCTGTCCTCGCTCCGACTCTTCCCTCCACCGCCACCGGCCGAGCGACACAGCTGGCTTTGTGGATTCATCACGCGATGGGATGCGCTGCCATGCCATGCCATGCCATGCGATGCGATGGATGCTCATGAGATGACAAACTGCTTGCAATCTTGCCCGCCGCTCGCCCCGTCATTGACTCCCACCACTCACGCTTTTTCGTGAAAGAATTGCCGGCTGGGGGCGCGTTTCCTTCGTCGTTTGCGGACATGTCTTTGGTCATGCTTTCATCAAGCCAAAACTCTGTTCACACACCGCACCACCTGGCCCCCCGAAGCATCGTGGAATTCCAAGTCTTACGTACCGCTACCGGTCATACCATCCAGCACACATCATCGTCATTACTGCTGCTGTTGCCTCGGCGCTCTCCGGCTTTGCCTCCTGCTGCATTGTGTGTTGTGTTCTACTTGGTGGAGTGGGTGTTGGCACTGTTGGGCCAAGATCCTCGCCATTTCATTTTTAGACCGCAATCAATCATCCCATCCGTCGTGGCCCGCATGCGGACATCACGTACACACCACTTTCTGCAGCCGTTGCTACATATGTATCTGCAGCAAGTCACAACTCCCGCGCTCCTTGAAATCTGCCGCCTGCCACCGGCGAAATTTCCTGCCTACAGGCTACAGTCGGTACAGTATGATCGATGATGAGATGTGTGTGATGTGTGCATACGTTTCGCTACACTACCTAACCTATCGCATTCCCAAGCCTTCCGCCAGACAGGTTCCCGGCTCGAAGTTGAAATTGCCTGTGACACGTGGAGAATTCTCCCGTTTCGTGTCGCGTGTCGACGCAACCTCTCCTTTCCAGCGGTTGCAACAAGAAAGGCGAGGCGACTGCTGACTCTCATTAATAATAATACCACTGTGAACACCAAAATCCATATCTTCTCTCAGCCAACATTTCGCTCTCCGTCCAGCCCTGTCTATTGCACTGCTATTCCCGTTCGCTGTGCAGGGCTCCTACACTGCAGATCTGGAGGCGCAGGTGCTAGCTTTCCACATTAAGCCCACGCCATTGTTCTGCGCCGAGTCTCGGCCTTTGAGCAGTGTCTCGAGTAAAACAGAATAATGTGAGGCTGTTCCGGATGCATGTGGAAGACAATAGGTACCTTCCGGAACACACGCTGCTGTTGTCCGCGCTGTCTCCGAGACATCAGCTGTCGGTGGAAATCCGGCCTTGCCTTGCCTTGCCATACCGATTGGGCACGCCAGAGTCGTGCAACTTCCTGCGAATCTATGGTATTGGTGGGAGTAGCAGCTCGGAGGTGGATGACTGTTCCTACTGACTGGTACCAGCTCCCGCGTATCTGCGCTCGCTCGCATCCGGTCTCAGGCACTGCTGCCCGAGGTCAAGCGCCATGGCTTTCACAGGCACCTTTGCATCTGCCGGCTGAGAAGATCTCGTGAAGACCCAGCATGACCGTTGACAATGGCGACTACTGGCGAAAGACTGACGTACTGGTGCGAATGGCTGGGCTTTTGTGCAACATGGACTTTAGCCAGGAATGTTCTTTCTGTGCCAGTGGTCGACAGACGTTGGTGAGCCAAAGACGCCAGAAGATCCTCGAGGTGGTTGCTCCTGGCCTGGACTGCCAGACTGCAAAGATTAAATCGCCGAATCACACGTCAGGACCAGCATTCTTTGCACGGTCTGGGAAGGAGCCTCGCCATGCATCGTTGTCTCACAACAGCACCACGCTCCACGACCTGGAGCGAGATCTGATCCGATCCATTTACTCATGATCACAGCACGCATGAATTGATCACGAATTCAGTTGACAACTTGACTCTTCGATTCGAGCGTTCCCGTCAACCCCTTGCCGGCGACAAGTAGAGTCATCTTGACAGGACCATCCTTCTAGCCTGAACGAGGAGAAAAGGTACGTTGTGTGCTACGCTATTCCTTAGTCTCTTGTGAACTCAATATCAAGCATTTCCTCCCCTATTTCCTTTCCAATTGGACGTTCCACACATACTACTAGATCTGCTGGAGTACGGATCCTCCCAGTTCTCATCATGAGCCTGATATGAGTGAACTACGAGGCTTCAAGCTTGGCATTATTGAAATTTCATATCAATGAGGCCTGTCTATCAAACCATGCCACATTCTCGTCACTCTAGAATTAGAGCATATGTTCTCCTAGTCGTTGCTGTCCAGTTCAAAAAGATTGGTGTGAAGGTGCAGGTAAAGTCTTGGCGTGAAAAAAAGTCGGCTTGCACAAAGCTATACTTATGATACTATATCTCTTCCTCAACGCCTACACTTCTACAAGCACTACTGAAGCAAAAGAAGAGAATGTGTCTACCGAGCCATACTGATGATACCACATCTCTTCCTAAACGCCCAACCTTCTACAAGCAATACTAAAGCAAAAGAACAAGATCTGTCGACCGACTGTACTAAGGTTAGTTTTGGAGACAGGTTCGAAGGTCAAGTATAACTAACCACTGATGGGACTCGAACCCACAATCTTTGCCATTTCCCGTAACCGGAAAGCAACGCCTTACCATTAGGCCACAATGCCCAAAACCACTGGTCATAAGACAAGGTTAGTCACGTGAGATGTCAAATACTATATATACGCTATAATCAGCCGCTAAGAGTTACGGAGAATTCGATTAACTCGAGATATTTAGGGCACTAGCGTACTATATTATATCTATATTAACTATAAGAGATACTAGCGTTTTATTATATAGTTTTATTTAAAATAATAAATATAATATTATTATAAATATATAGTACTAAAAACTAATAAAAACGTCTATATAGTATTCTAACGATATATTAATAATATTACGTATATTATATATATAAATTAAAACGTATATTACGGTATTTTTAATACTATTTATATCTTTTTAGTTAGTCTAGCCGGCTTTATATACTTATTTAGCCTAGTCTAACTAGTCTATACTATATACGATTATTTTTAGTATTATTTTAAATCTTATTATAAGGTTTTATAAATGTTAAACGTAAGAAATTTAAATATCGGGCGATATCTAGTATAGTATAAGTAAAATATAATATCTAATTTAAGTTCTTACTAATATTTTCTTACGTCTATAATATACTAATAACTCTATATCTTTATATATAGTAAAGTACGCTAAAGTATTATAAAATACATTTCTTATTAATCCTATACTTAGGTAACTTAGCCTAGCCCGGCTCGGCTCGGCTTAGCTCGGCTTAGCTCGGCTTAGTCGACTCGGCCCGATTTGGTCTAGCTCGCTCTATATCTGTAAGCTCGTAGCCTATAGGCTCGGCCTATAGGCTTAGCCTATAGCGTAAAGTCTATACCGCAGCTTTTTCTTTCTAGACTTGGTTTTTGGTGGTAATACCCGCTATTAATAAGTAGAGTAATTAACTAGGTCTTTCTAGGATACTCAGAACGTAATAATAATATCCTATATAGTAGTAGAGTATTTAGTATATAGTATAAACTATAGTAGAGTATTTGATGTATAGTACAAACTAATACTAGCTTACTAACTTTACTAATCTATAGACTTAGCCCAAATAGGTAGTATACCCTAATTAGGTAAGATGGCGGAAGGGAGTAATCCCTAAAAACGGTATCTAGTAAGTTAAAGCTAGCGTGCTGCCTAAAGGAATTGTCCGTACCTTTATAAAGTCCCGCCCGCACCTTTACAAAGTCTACATCTAACGTTTTTAGGCTAGCTAACGTTTATAAGGATTATCCCCGTCCGCTATCTTACTTAACTAGAGTACAGCTATTCTTACTACTAGCTCTATAGGGAGATAGTTACTATCTATAGATACACTAGATCTATAAGGGACTAACTATCTATAGACACTCGAGTCCTAGTAGTAGCCTTCTTTTACTTTTTATTTCTCTACTAGTATACTTTTTTCTAATAAATTTAGTAAATATACTTATTACTAGTAATACTATAGAGAAGAGATAGGCAATCTTTATAGATATTCTTTAGTTTAGTTAATAGTTTTCTAGCTACTAAAGCCTCTTATAGCTCTATAAATTATATATTAGTCTTAGTATACTATATACGACTATATACAAGTAACAAATTGTCTAGTAATATATTTAAGTTCTAGTATAGGATTTTAGTAGATATATTCTATTTATATTTTTTAAAAATTTAGAGCTAGCGCTAGTACTAGTTATAGTTCTTTTAGAACTAATAATAGTAGTACATAAAATATACTAAAGAAAATAAATAAATAAAAAGAAATAAACTAAAAATAGTAGAAAAATACTAGTAAGACAAAAGCAAGAAACCGAAAGCAATCTACCTAGATTAATAAATCGAAACTAGTAAAACTAAAATAGTTATAGGAAAGTATTAAAATAAAAGCAAGTAAACAAAACAAACGAAAATTATAAAATAATTTAAATTTAAAAAATAATTCATAAAATAAGCTATAAAACAACCTGTAAAACAAGCTAAAAAGATTTTATAAAAAATATTTTATAAAGCAATTAATAGAATAGTTAGTAGAATAGTTAATAGAATAGTTAATAGAATAGTTAATAGAATGGTTAATAGAATGGTTAATAGAATGGTTAATAGAATAGTTAATAGAATAGTTAATAGAATAGTTAATAGAATGGTTAATAGAATAGTTAATAGAATAGTGAATAGAATAGTTAATAGAATAGTTAATAGAATAGTTAATAGAATAGTTAATAGAATAGTTAATAGAATAGTTAATTGAATATTTAATAGAATAGCTAATAGAATAAGTACTAAAACAACTATTAAATGCAGTAGCTACTAGCTAGAATAAGAAATAAAACCTAATTACAAACCTAATTACAAACCTAATTACAAACCTAATTACAAACCTAATTATAAACCTAACTACAAACGTAATAAAAGGCTTAGTAGAAAACCAAGTAAGAGCCTGCTGCCTAAGGGAAATACTTAAAAAATAGTATTTAACTAAGCTTAACTAGTGCTAGTAAAGATTTAGAGAAGGCTAAAGTATAAGCTTATAGCATACTAGATAGCAAAAGAAATATAGAAATCAAACTTAGTACTATAGTATAGTAAAGGACGGAAACTAATACTACTACTACTAGTAGTAGTAATAGTATAGGTAACCGAGGGTAATATAACCTATAACAATATAGGCAGCTATGTTTAGTAAGATAGGATAACAAACATGTCGCTTAGGCTAGTAACTAGAGCCCTATAATATAGGCACTATAGAAGTGTAATATAAACAGTATACTATACGAGGTTAATAGTAATCTGTCTATACTATAGAAGGAGGCCTTAGGCTCTTTTATAGGCTTAATGCCTAGCCTATAGGTATAGGGCCGGTTACTAGCTAATAATAGAGAGAATATATCTAGTAGAGGAGGGTTATTCTAGTATTATATACTAGAAGCCGCTTTTTTGCTAAATACGAAATAAAACAATTAGAATTAAATAGGCGCTATTTAGTTAAAAGTTAAACTTAAAACCTAAAAGCCTGCCTCGATAAAACGTCGTTAGTACTTATAGTAGATAGAAAACTACATTATCTATAATACTAGGCTATAGTAGTGCTAGCTACCGTACGTAACGTAATCTATTTAAGAATAAATAGTTGTACTAGGTAGATAGCTTAATAGACCTAGGGGTAGAGGACAGTAACTAGAGCCCTATAGTAGAGACACTATAGAAACGGGACAAAGGCAGTATACTATACGAGGTTGATAATAGCTATTCTATACTAGAAGAAGCTATAAATGTGGGCTTTCGTAGCCCTGCAAGTGCTACTAGGGGTGTGCTAGTTGCAAGCTAACACTAGCGCCGGATATTTATAAAGACCCCTCGTTATCCTCCGTCTTGCGATTTCCTAGACGCTTTGCAAGCCACTCTCGAATCTTATCGATACTAGCAGGGTCTAGCGCTCCGGTTTAGTATAGTAATACCCGAGCTCGATGAAGCTTAGCCTCTAGATATATTTCCTTTTCCTCCTTATATAGCTTGTCGTCGAAGGAGCTCTATATTACTAACTATCGATCGGCGGCTAGTATACGTAGAGGTCTTATTGCCTTTAGAACGTAGAGTTAATACTAGTTTTAAACGTCTTTATCTACTTAGCGAAGCTCTAGAATAACTATCTTAATAAGATTAAAGTAATCTTCGTATTTAATAAGCTTAACGAAGTCGTTAAGATCGGGTTAGCTAATTTCGCTATTGTCGTTATTTGCTAGGCATTGCTAGAAGTCTTCGGCGAGGATCTGGAGCTTTATAGCCCAATCGTCGCGGCGTAGGTTGTTTAGAAGGTCTATTAGGGTAGTTCGGAGACCGCTGTCTATGTTACTATAAGAATTCTATCGGTATAAAATGTTTTCGATGTTTGTTGCTAAGTCTTAAGCCTTAGGAGGTAATCGCGTCTTAACCGCGTCTATATTATATTAAAACGTAGGAACCCGTATTAAGATCTCTTACGGCCGGCATCTTGCTTAAGGCAAACTAATTACCTTAAAAGTTAGGGAGCACTATAGACGATCTAAGTAGGAAGAGAAACTAGATTGCTGCTATAGACGTAGCGTAGTTGAGTGCAACGAGCCTAAGAAAGAAAGCCAAACACAGTACGGCTAAGAAGCTACTCGTAGAGGCGAAGGACGGCAAGTATAAGAAGTTAGGAGCTAGCGTACCTATATTAAGAACACTCGTTTAATCGCAGTAACACTTTTAGAAGCCTACTCTTAAGGAGCAGTTGTCGCAAGCGCTAGTAGACCGCGCCGATAGCTCTATTAAGCGTATCGTTCCGGATAACGAGATCTTAGGCTATACATTAAACGAAGTTGCGTTTTCGCGCGGTAGAGGTTTTTTCTTACATTTACTATCGAGGAACGTATAGCTAAACTTAGCGTACGAGAGAATAATCCTACTAGATAGAGTCCCGCCGCGGCCTAGGTATATTATATATATAAAGCTTGTTATAGGTTAGACTAACGAATAATTAGATTAGCATATCTATCGTTGTTGTTTATAGACTTTATATATAATAAAACTACGATTAGCAACTTCTAACAAGCTAGTTATCGCGCTAGGTATTATTAGCTAGTAACCGGCCCTATACCTATAGGCTAGTTTTAAGCCTATATAAGAGGCCTCCTTCTATAGAGTAGACAGATTACTAACCTCGTATAGCACATTGTTTATGTTACACTTCTACAATGCCTATATTGCAGGGCTCTAGTTATTAGCCTAAGCGACAGTCTCGTTATCCTATCTTGCTAAACATAGCTGCCTATATTGCTATAGGTTATATTACCCTCGGTAGCCTATACTATTGCTATAAGTAGTAGTAGTAGTATTAGTTTCCGTCCTTTATTAGAGCCGAAGGTAGGGCTATCTCTTTATATCTAACAGGTTCGGGTATATTAAAGGTGGTCTCTAGGCACGAATAGCTATAACCGAAGCGAGGGCACGATAAGAGCCTACGATATAGACGATACCGAAGTATCTTAAGGGGCCGTTACGACAAGTAGAGAAACCTCTTAACGAGGGCATCGCTTTAACCCCGAAAAGCTACAAACCCTTAGGACTGTTACAGCTTAGGGCCTAGTCTATAACTATAGCTAGCTTCTAAGGACTTAGCTCCGGGTCGAAGACCTATTTAGTACCGCTTGCTCGAGATAAGCCCCGCCTAAGGAGGAGATAGATTAATTACCTATCGGCCTTGCTTAGTTTGCTAAGACTATCTATACGATAGCAATTTCTAGATTACAGGTCGGATGCCTAGATAGTTCCCCTATTAACCGGGTAGATTGCTTCGGGATTCGCTACCTCGTTCGGATAGTGCTTAGCCTTCTACTAGAAAAAGAAGGTCCCCGCCCCCCCGCCTAGCTAAAGGAGATAACGATAGTTAGTAAAGTGGCTAGTTTCTAGGATCTAGGTGTAAATAGAGATTGCAGTTCCTTCCTCCGAGCGGCTTTTATCTAAATTTACTAAATTAAAGCTCCTAGGGGTGTCTAGGCGACCTCTAAGAGGCCGAACTCTAATACTACCCTAGGGGTAATATTAGAAGAAAACAGCCTAGCATACTATTTTCTCGTATAGCGATATCGAAACAAACTAAACCTACAATATATACTAAAAACACTTTCCTATAGCATTTTATTTCAACTACTTTATAACAATCGAATAAGCTCTAGCGAAAGCGAGTATTACGAATTAGCGGAATCTTCGGAATCTAATAACCTACCGGACCCTATTAACGAAGAAATTAGGCGACGACTAGTTGTTATAAGCGCTATCGAACTAGGGGCTATCGAGCCTTCTACGCCCGAGGCCCTCTACAATGTCGTTATAAAGATAATTTAAGGGCAAACTAACCTTCTCCGTTAGAATAGGCGTCGCCCGCTAGAGCTAGGAAGTAGTAGGAACCCTTTGTTCGAAGGGTGGAACGCTACGGCGTACGTAGAACGCTTTAAGGATAACTTAGCCGAGTACGGACTTAAAGAGGAGTCGGACTAGTATAAGGTCCGGTCCCTTACGAGGACTACTATTACTGAACTTTACCGAACCCTTAGAACCCTAGTTAGCTACCTAGAAAAGGACGACAAGTCTAATGCCGACTAGGAGGTCTTTAAGCAGGCCTTTATAAGGGAGTATCGGGATCGCGATAGCCGTCGCATTAAAGGCAGTCGTACGTAGCTTAAGAACCTCTATATAGAGAGGCGCACCGAAGATAACGACCTAAAGGAGTACGTCCGCGAGTTTGTTAAGTTAGCGGACGGCATCGACTAGTAGGACCTCGAGAATTCTTAGAGAACGAGGCTGCTTCTTAAAGGGTTGCCGTAGTCTACGGCTAAGCGTGTCTTCCGTCGCTATAAGCTTAGCGAAGCCAATCCCGAGACCTTTAGGAAGTATAAAGAGGTCCTAGAGGCTATTAAGGACGACATTAATAGCTCCGCCGACGTAAAGAAGTTTATTTACGGCGAGGACCGGAATAACCTAGCCTAGGTAAGGAACGATACCTCGGGAACTAGAGGGCCTAAGTTTCTTCCTAAATCGCAAAGTAGTCCTAGTACCGTAACTCCTACTATTACTAAGCATTCTTAGAACGTTGCGGACTTAGCTAAATCCCTAGCCTAGCTCAACCTTAATACGAAAGCACTATAGCGAGTTAGGGAGGTCCTTAATGCTAGTATACTAAAGGATGTGCTACTAGTCTACTAGGTCTCCGATCCTAACTACCCTAAGGCCCCTTTAGTTAACGTCTACGCTATACGAAAGATCTATTCTAACTTGGATAGCAAGTGCTAAATATGCGGCGGTTTCAAACATATTTAATTAGACTACCCTATCTAGAAGGAGCTTCTTAAGAGGAAGCTCGTTATATAAGTAAATAGTCGGTTCTACTATACCGATACCGGCGACAAGATTGACTTCGAGTAGGATCGCAGAGCCCCGAAGCTGCCTTAACTTAGGAGTCTTCTAGAGAAGAAGTATAGTAGCAAGATCGAGTTTAAGGATACTAGGAATAGTACCCTCGCCGCTATTACTAAACGAGAGACTTAGAAGGTTAGGGCAAAATAGGTTAAGGAGCGGAGCAGTAACGGTACTACTAAGCCTATTAAAGTCAACTTTGTATCTTAGGACCCGGACGCAGTTACTAATGTTTACGCGGTTACTAAGAACAGTATAGATATCTACGCTACTACAAGGTCCTAAACTTAGTCGTCCTAAACCTAGTCCTAGGGCAAGGGTAAGAGCCCGTAGAACCCTACCCGCCCTAGTGCGGCAGCCCCTACTAGGATACTTAAGAAGTAGGTAGCTAACAAGGCTAAGAAACAGCGAGAATTAGTCGCTAAGACTAAGACACTCTAGATAGCCGAAGACCGTGCAACCCGAGCTAGTATAGCTACTCCGGAGGTACTAGAGACTCCCGATATCGATATAGAGGATAATACTACCGACCTTAGTAGTACCCTAGGCCTAGCTAATCTGCCGGCCTACAAACGAAAGTTAGCCGACCTAAAGAGCTTTCGCTTTAATAGGTATATAAAGAAGTATAGTGCCGGGCCTACTAACTCTTACGATATAAAGGCAAATGCTCTCTTCTAGGCTTTATAGTTCTTAGACCTTAAGTCTAACGTGTCTATAGGAGAGCTTCTAGTATACGGTTTGCCTACTAACCTATTCTAGAGCCGGATTCCTA
Organism: Pseudocercospora fijiensis CIRAD86; assembly: GCF_000340215.1. Taxonomy (NCBI): domain Eukaryota; kingdom Fungi; phylum Ascomycota; class Dothideomycetes; order Mycosphaerellales; family Mycosphaerellaceae; genus Pseudocercospora; species Pseudocercospora fijiensis. The sequence continues at coordinate 6,344,724 of NW_006921532.1, forward strand.
ACGATGCAACCTTTATAAAAGACCTTATAGCCCTCCGACGCAAATAGGGGCGAGAGGACTATATCGACGTCTCTTCCCTATAGTTCCTTCCTAAATTTTCAGGGGCCTAGGAGTTAGTAGAAGGCGAATTAGTAACCTACGAGAGCTAGGAGACTATCGATAATGCTAACGAAGAGGGGATTAAGGAGATAGGCCGAGGGGATAATAATGCCGACTCTGCTTCGGTTTTAGTTTCTATTAAGGCTGTCCGATTTACTAGCTAATAAATCGGTCGAGTAGGACCTCCTTAACCTAAAGAGCTTTACTCTATCCCTAATAATATAGACCTTTCCGCAGTTACCCGTTCCTTTACCGTCGTTCCCGCTATCTATATTTAAGTTACTATCGGAAGCTATAGTTAGCAGTTGCTAGTAATACTTAATAATGGTTTAGAGTTACTTATTATAAGTAAGCGCTAGGCTAAACAGCTCTAACTACTAATAAACAGAGATATTTCCCTTAGTATATAGGGAGTAAATAGGGAGGTTGCGCTAGTAGGTGCCTACTACAATGTTATAGTAGACGCCTTTAGTATATGCTTTTCCTTTACCTTCTAGATTGCCGCTAACCCGAATACGCTAATTATTCTAGGTCGTCTATAGTCTCGCATAACCCGGGGTGTCTAGCGCAACTACGACGATAGCTCCTAGGAAGGAACTATCGCTAACTAGAAGGGTAATCGAGTCGTGTTTACTAGTTATATCGGAAACACTAGCTACAAGTCCTACGAGGATATCCTTACTGCTTCTAAGCGCTCTTCGGGAAACGCTATAGCGCGGTTATAAGACCGGCAATCTGCGCTATAAGTTAGTATAGCTTAAATAGGTTATATCTAGAGGTACGCCGCTCCGTACGTTAAGGCAAGTTTCTAGGCTCTATACTAAGGAGGCGAATGCTCGAAGCGATAGCGAGTATAACAATACGGTAACGACAACCTAGTACACGAATCTCGGTAATAATACTATCGTAGGTATCGCCGCCGGAAGCGGATCTACCCGAGCCCGAATCCGAACTAACTAATTAGAGCGCCGAGCTAATGCTACCCTAGGGGTGTTATTAGGAATCTAACGTTTTCGCCGGAATTATATATCAGGATTACTAGCTATATACCTACCGACTTAAGGAGACTTCTAATAAAGTTTACGCGCTGTTCTATTACGCTAATCTCCGGGCCTAACGTTAAAGAGAGAGGGCTCGGGTATTACGAGCGGTTAGTATATATACCCTATATAAGAGGGTAGCTAATAAGATCAAGCCCGTAAAGGGCAGCGTATACATAACCGATAGGTCTAATCCTAGCGGAAATCCTAACTAGCGATAAAGGTGCCTTAACCGCGAAGCGATGTTAACACTTAGGGATAGTCTATACGACTAGAGGTATATTACTAAAAAGTTCTCCGCTATTCCTAGGGGATCGAGGCTAACGCCGGAGAGACTAGCGAACATTAAACCTAGCATCGAGCTTTCGGATCTTGAACTAGATTTGCTATACGAGCTTCTATATAACCGCGAAGCCGTATTAGTATATAACTTTACGCATCTAGGCAGGATTAACCCGGAGGTTACCCCTCTATAGAGGATCCGAACGATCGAGTATAAGCCTTAGGCTTACCTAGGGTTCAAGCTAAACCTAAGCCTAAGAGGTATAGTTAAGGATATAATACGGCAGCGTGTAAAGGCTAGTACCTTAGAGCCTTCCTATGCCTCGTATCGCAACCTATACTTCCTAGTTTAGAAGAAGACAGCTCCTAGGGAACTAAAGAAGTACCGCCTAATTAACGCTATATAAAAGTTTAACGTAGTTACGATTAGAGATGCTAACCTCCCTCCGGAGACTAATAGGTTCTCGGAAGCTTTTGCTAACTGTATTATAGCCTTACTAGTTAATGTTTTCTTAGGCTACGACTAGATCCCTCTCTATCCTAATAGTAGAGACCTAACTAGTTTCGAAACGCCTCTTAGACTATACCGACAAACTACCCTTCCCTAAGGGGCGACCAACTTAGTAGCCCAGTTCGTTCGTATTATAAACTAAGTCCTCGCGGCCTATATCTCCTATATAGCGATGCCTTTCCTTAACGACATCGGCATTAAGGGCCCTAAAACTAGGTACGACAATAAAGAAGTAGAGCCTAGTATCTGTAGGTTCTTTCTCGAATATATTTAGAACCTCGATAGTATCCTCTACGACCTAGAGCGAGCTAACCTAACGGTATATAGGGAGAAGCTTTAGCTCCTATATAAACGAATAAACATTGTCGGGTTTGTAACTAATAAGAACGGCCGCTATCCTAACAATATACGGGTCCTAAAGATTGTATCCTAGCCCGACCCTACCTATTAGAAAGATGTCCGGATCTAGCTTAGAGTAGTCTCCTACTTCCGTATCTAGGTCGAAAACTTTGCGTTAGTATATAAGCCTCTATACGCCTTGCTTAAGAAGGATGCAGAGTTTAAATAGACCTCCGTTTACTAAGCCGCTAAGGATAAGGTTACTAAGGCACTTGTTAGCGCGCCTACGCTTATCTCTATTAACTACTCGGAAGGCGCAGGTCTACTAATTGTTGCTATCGACTCGAGCGGGGAAGGCTACGGCGAGATACTAATATAGTATAATCGTAAGGAGCCCTCCTTACGTTACCCTATCCGGTACGAGTCCGGTCTATAGAAACCTATCGAGGCCCGATACGATACTAGCAAGCGAGAGTGCCTTAGTGTCTATAAGGCTCTTAAGAAGTTCCGACCTTAGCTCTTTAGAGTGTTCTTTCGCCTAGAAGTCGACGCTTAGACGCTAGTCTATTAACTTAACCGTATAGCCTCCGACCTGCCTAACTCTACGATAGCTCGGTAGGTTGCCTAGATCTATTTGTTTGATTTCGACGTCTTCTATATTCCTAGTAAGAAGTATACTAGACCGGATAGCCTTTCTAGAAGGCCTACTATAGAAGAGGATATCGCCGAGATAATAGAAGAAGAGGATATCGACGCGGTTATTAACCGCACCTTCTTTACTACCTTCTATATTAATGCTATACTAGTAATTACTAGGCCTACTACCGACGACTAACCTAGTAACTAGCCTAACGAAGACCCTACTACTAATAACGAGGGCTAGGACGATACTAAGGCGGGCGAACTAGGTAGGGATAATATCCTTAATAGGGTCTACTCCGACGACTCCTATAACATCGCCTACTTCCTTACCTATACGAAGAGAGCTCCCGGTCTATTAAAGAGTTAATACCGTCGTATTATTTGCTATTCTCGGAGGTTCCTTGTTAAGGATCGCATCCTTTAGCGATAGGCTATAGTTAATATACCGCTCTAGCGTGTTATTAACGATCTAGTAGCCCGATAAGAAATCCTTCGTTCCGTTTACGATAAGCTCGGCTACCGGGCGGCAGAGGGCACCTTCGATGTCCTTCGTCGTCGGTACTAGTAGGACGGCGTATAGGCTAATGTCTTCCGCTACTATAAGAGCTGTCCTAAGTGCAACTTTAGGAACAGCTACCGGCGTCTAGGAGAGCTACGTATCCCTACTACCTAGTTAGTTAGGGAGCGGTAGTATAGCGATAGGGTCTATCTTAGCCGCAATAATAGCCTATATATTATTCGAGAGGGTCTTTCTCGATAGCCGGAGGCCTATTATTTCTATAAGGGTTGCGGTGCTATTAATGCCCGTAATATAGCTACCTTCCTATTTAAGGATCTGTTTTGCCGCTAGGGAACACCTTACGAGGTTATCTTAGACAACGCTACGAATAATATAGCTAAGGAGGTTTAAGCGCTACTTGTTTCGTATAGGGCTAAGAACGTTCGTATCTCCCTATACTATCCCTAGTCGAATGCTATTGTTAAGCGCGGCTATCGGTCGTTAATTAATGCCCTATCTAAGATAACTAATAGTAGCGATAGATTAGTTCCTATTTCTACCCGCGTCCTAGCCCTTCTCTAAGCGGACCGAACTACTATTATCGATACGACTAGACTTACACTAGCGGAACTTATAATTAGGAGGGACGCCGTTCTTCCTATTAAATTGTCCTATCGCACGTACGGCGTTTACGATTAGGGGTCTATTCGTACTAGGGTAGACCTTCTTACCCTACGGGCTAAGGCTCTTAAGGATATAACTACGACTTCTTAAGAGGGTCTTGCTCGACAACGTCGGCTTCGGGAAGAGGCTAAGTAGTATTTTAATAACTATAATACTGTTAATTGGGAACCTCTAAAGGTTAGCGATATAGTCCTTCTATACCGGTCCGAACTAGAGTATAGTTACTCCTATAAGCTAGCCTTTAAGTAGAAGGGTCCTTATAGAGTAAAGGAGGTCCTTCACTCGGGTTCCGTATACCTTCTTTAGGAGCTAGATAGTGCTACCTTAAAGCACTCTTACCCTCGGGCTAATCTAAAGAAGGTCATTAAGTTACGCGAACCTGCCTGCCCTCTACCGACCGAGGAGGAAGTTAGTACCTCTACAGACCCTCTACCGTCCTTAGATACCTATCGGGAGGAGGATCCTACCGCTATTATAGATCCTATTCTGCCTAAGAACTATGCCTATCCCTAGATTCGTCTTAGTAAGCTATTAGGAATAACTTAAGAATAGAGGGAGGGTTATATACGGATTAACTATATATAGAGCGTTTCCGATATTAATTCCGATTCTAATAGTAAACTAGACTTCTAGCTATCTAACTCTAACTCCGAGGAACCTAACTAGTCTAGCGACGAAGACCGCCTAGAATTATAGCTAGATCCCGAGACTAAATAATTGCTTACTCTTCCTTACCTCTACCTACCTCTGCTACGTAGCTTCCTTACTCTTGTCGATCGTTCTCCGCGCTATTAATGCAGTGCCGCCCTATACCTTTAGTCCTTACCTATTGTCTGTTCCTACTAATGTTTATACTCTCGTTTGTTACTTTTAGTTTATCCTATTATTGTCTTTTGCTTTTGCCTTTACCTTCGATTAATGTTGCTATAACTTTATTCCTTCGCTCTTGTTTCCTTAGATAGAACTATACGAGGCGTGTTTTCCTAATAATATCCCGGGGATAGCATTAGGAAGATAGCCGAACCTAACCCCTCTACCCTTCTAGGACTACTTCCCTCTAGATTCCTAGTCTCTAGTAACCGCCCTTAGGTAGCAACGATAACAAGATACTCCGCTAGAGAAGATTGTTCCTACTCTAATTAGTATTAGTTACGTAGGATACTAAGAAAGGGAGGATCCCTCTCCCTTCCTAGCTCTTAAATAGACGTAGCAACCTAGGCCTATAGCCTCTAAGAATAGGAACCTTAGGCCGCTAAGCTTAGTGTCTAGAAGAAAGAAGAACGCACGGGCTACGTTTATATGCCTGCTACTATAAAAGGTAATACTACATCTACAACGATAGTGCTATAGGCTAATACAAGCTACGCTAGGCCTAGGCGATTTGCTCCTAGTTGCCGAGCATCTCTAGAGAAAAGCTAATGCTACCCCGGGGGTATTATTAGTCCCGCTAGCCTTACTACTATAGATTACTACTAGGTACTCGAACTAACTAGTCACATTTCGAGTGCGCGGGAATCTACGAAAGCTAGAGGTTAACAAAGGCGCGTAGTCGCTACTAGCAATTAGCTAGATCGATTGTTAAACTTTAGCCGCTCTACTAATAAAAAAGTCTCGTATATAGCTTTACTTTTTAGGGTCTATATATAATCGTATCCGTTGCTTACC
>NW_006921532.1:6350584-6352272 GCF_000340215.1 Pseudocercospora fijiensis CIRAD86
GCAAGCTCGTTACTAACTCCTTTCCGCTCTAGTCGACTAAGATGTCTTCCGGCGCCCTAAATCCGCTAGGCGCTAGTAGTAGTAGCAACCTACGAGCCCTAAACCTAGGCGTACTAGTCCCGATCGAAGCCCTATCCGATAGCGCCTTAGCTGCTACAACTAGCCTCGAGCACTGCTTCTAGATCGTTACCGCCCTTAAAGATCCTTAAGAGAAGATCTAGAACGCTCGTACCCTACTACGCGTTATCGATAGGAATATTAAGAAGGCTACTATCTTAGTTGCATACGGTATAAATAACTTACGTTAGTCTATCGGTAAGCGTATCTTTAAGCGCGAGGTTCTTAACGATATAGATATTAAACAAGCCTTTCCTATCGTCTATAGCCTCGAGACTGCCGGCACCTAGATTCGTTTGCGCTTTAAGACCCTCGACTAGGCCTTCGAATATTAGGGAGGACTAAGCAGTCTTCCTAAGAGCCTTATTAACTTCGCCTACGGTAGACAAGAGCGTATAAAGTAGGTCTCTTCGTTCGTTAACAAGTACAAGGTCCGTCGTTAAGGCGCCGAGTACCTTTCCCGTACTATAATCTATCGTATATCTACCGCTAGTAAGAAGGTAGGCAAGCAGTTACTTAACTTATCCTTTACGCTTAACGACTTTACGACATCCTACTAGAAGCGGCACTACGATACAATTGTCTAGGTCGATCTTAACGTATAGACAACTAAGGATCTACTAAAAGAGAAGGGCTATCGTATTAATAGTATAGGCTTTATTGTTAAAGGTTAAGAGGCTCCTATCGTTAATATCCTTAAACGCAAGGCTCTTCGCCTAAAAATAGAGGCCGATACGGCTGCTAGTCTCGCGCTCGCTACGGAGATATAGGCTTAAGACTGTCGCTCGACCCGTAACCGTAAGGTCTCTTAAGAAGTTAAGGACGAGCGCGCTAAGGCCGAAGCAGCGCGTAAGAAGGCATTGTATACTCGCTAGGCCCTCCGCAAGGCTACTAAGAAGTATAGCGCCCCTTCTAGTACTAACTATAGTACTAACTTTAGTAACTCGGATATTAATATACTAGATATACTACTAGAAGATGTCTCCTCCGAAGGCTCCTTTAGCGAGCGTAGAGATAGAGGGCTCTCGCCGATCCTATTAACTAAGAACATCTATAGTTCTTATAAGGGCGACTCTATTACGTACCTTATTACTAAGATCGATATAGTTCCTAAAGCCGCAATAGGCGAGGCTCCTACCGCCCTCTCTATCTATTAATAGCTCGACGACCTTAGCAAGCTAGGAGAAGAGCCGTTTTCTATATATACCAACTATGTTAAGAAGGCCGCTAAGGTCTATAGTCTCTATACTAGTGCTAAGGCGAGTGTCCTCGTCGGTCGCCTATTAAAGATTAGTCGCGAGGTTCCTAATTAAGACGCCTTCGCTGCCCTTAAGGATAATTAGGCCTATACTAACTAGTTTCCTAGACGCCCTATTACCGCCCCGATATCTCTAGGACTCTACGCGTTTAACCCTACTAGTACTGTTACTCGCGCCCTTACGGCAACAGATCGCTAGAGCAAGTTCGTTACCGGTATCCTTAGCTAAGGCACCTCCTTCGACCGCTTTCGCTAGACTAGCAATACTATCTTCCCTTAAGTCTTTAGTTAGTTATAAGAGCCTCGTAGAGTA